>NW_020447719.1:846145-1019201 GCF_003343035.1 Apteryx rowi
CACACACAGATCTCTAGTTCTTCCTGTTTATTCCCCATGCTGCGTGCATTGGTGTACAGGCATTTCAGAGAGGTGATCGAGCATGCAGGTTTCCCTGGAGGGGTGCAAGAGGATTCTCCATAGCCATGTTCTGTGCACACTTCCCTGGCTACATGCGCCTGCTGGAGGCATCCCGACTTGAGGCGTATTTTGCTGACTACCCTGTCTCTACAACTCTCCCTTTCCCCCATCCTTCCTAGTTTAAAGCCCTCCTTACCAGGTTGGCCAACCTGTTGGCAAAGACACATATGCCCCGCTTAGTGAGGTGGATCCCATCTCTCCCCAGCAGTTGTCGATCTTCAAACAGGGTCCCATGGTCATAGGAACCAAAACCCTGTTGCCAACCCCAGCAGCATAGCCAGTGTTAACTTGGAAAATCTGTCTACTCCTCCTCCCATCCTTCCCCCTCACTGGCAGGATTGAGAAGAAAATGACCTGGGCTCCCAGACCCTTGACCACCATCCCCAGAGCTCTGAAATCCTGTTTGATGGTTTCCAGTTTGCCCTTGGTGTCATTAGTGCCCACATGGCAGAGCAGCAGAGGGTAATAGTCCGACGCGTGGACAAGCCTTGGCAGTCTTTCCATGATGTCTCGTACATGAGCCCCAGGCAGGCAACAAACCTCTCTAGACATGAAGTCAGGTAGGCAGATAGGTGCCTCCATCCCCTGCAGCAGGGAGTCACCCACAACAATCACTCACCGCTTCCTCTGGGTGTTCTTGCATGGCACAGGGTCTGTTGTCCCAGGTACTTCCCTTGCAGCCATGCCCATCTCCTCCTCATCCTGGAGGGCACTAAACTTGTTCCTCAAGTGCAAGTCTTCAGGAAGAGTAAGAGCCTTTCTCCTCCTATGAGAAGTGACCAGTTTCCAGCCGCCTTCTACAGTGTTATGATGTACCGTTTCACATGGCACAGAGCCCTCCAGCAACTCCACTGCTATGGGGGGTTGGGACTCCTGAAGCTGTATGGTCTCTGAGAATGCCCTGTCTATCTCCTTCTCATCTTCTTGGATGCTACGCAGCCTACTGACTTCCTCCCGTAACTCCTTTACCTGACAACACAGCTCGTCAACAGCAGCACACCTCCTGCAGGAGAGCTGACTGCCAGCCCAGGCCTCCTGGAGAAGCCCCAAGCACTCCCTGCAGCCTGAGACCTGTAGAGCCGCATCTACTGTCAGAGGGTCTGTCTGGGTCGAAGCCTCTGACACAGCTGATGCAGCGACTCCAACAGCTACTGGGAAATGTGCTCTGCGACGTTTCATGACCATATCGGAGGAAGCGTACGCTACTAGGATTGGAGATGAAGGTGCCTTCTTGCGCCCTTCTGCGTGAACTGCTGCGCAAACTGCTGCATCTGTTCGCTGCCTCTGCTCACTGCCTCATTGATGGAGCTATAAAAGGAGCCTTTGAAGGTATGCAAAAGCTCACACTTCTTTACATGGGTGAAAGTAATCTTAGTAGCATCCTGGCAGATCTGCCCGCTGCCCTCTCAGAGCTCGAGCTAAATGACAGCATCAGCAATGTGTCAGAACAGGCTTGGGGTCAGCGCAAGAACCTGAAGGTACTTAGCCTTGACAGTAACAGATTAGCCCACAAAGCCATCCCCAAAGGGCATTTCACTCTTTGCACATAATCAAGATGAACTTCAATCAACTGAGAAGCATTCCCGCAGTTGTCCCTCAAGGAATTATATTTAGCAGCCAATAAAATATCGGTAATTCCTAATGATGTCTTCAGTGAGCTGTCAGAGTTAGAAAAGCTTGATCTCAGTCACAATCAAATTACTAAAAAGGGCAATAAGAAGGCAGCATTTAGTAACATGATTAAACTGGAAAACCTGGCCTTGGTAGAGAATTTTCTCCCTGGAGTACCTCACTGATTGTCCTCATTTCTGACAGAACTCAGGCTCAAAAAAAACAGAATTTCTTTAGTGAGGCAAGAGGCATTTCTGACACTAGAAAATCTCACCCAAATTGATCTCTCAAACAGTAAAATAGTCCATATAGCAGCTGGAACATTTAAGGGCCTGCCAGGTTTCTTTCACTTAGATTTAAGTCGTAACAGGTTACCAGAAATTCCTCGCCAGCTTCTTACCACATTACAGTCTCTTTTTCTCTTCTATAATCATATTCAGTGTATGCCAAGGGACTCTTTCTGTGGTAGGCATAATGTTGAGCACCATCTTCTTCTTGTTCGGTTAGAAAATAGTCAGATAAATCTTGATAATGTTGATGTGTATGCACTTACATGTCTGAGAGGCTATCAGGTAGTCTGCATTTATAAAAAATGTGTTACAAAGGGGAGAGAGAGCATAGAGAGACATCAGCGAGTGTAATTTTCTTTAGGAGGAAAGAATGAATAGATGTTAACCTTTGACCTCTGCCCTATGCCTTAATATGCATTTTAAATAAATAAAGGTTAATCATAGGAACAAGAGTAAGAAATCAATAGGTTTACTGATTGCATAGTTGCAGTTTAAAGATGTTCTTTTAAAAAAAAATTCCAAAAACATATCAAAAGGGGAAGTCCCAGCATACCCAGATTTAAAGTTATAGATAAATTCACCACTGGAGTATGTCATTGCAGGGATTCATCAGATTTTTTTTTATTGCTATCTATTTTCTAAACACTATTGCAGCTTTTTCACAACAAATTTCCACTGCTGGTTATTGTAGGAAATTTTCCAGAGCTCTTCTGCACATACTTGAAGCTTACAGAAATTTATATCCATTTTTAGGTCTGAGTTTTTTATTTATTTCACACACACAACAATTTCAACAGATTTGTATTCTCTCTAATCCTCCAGTCATTCAGGGTGCAATTAACGACACAGCATCTGCCTCAATAACTGGCACTGAACAGAGACACCTAAGTTTAAAACATAATTGCCTTTAGCAACCTCTGTAGCCAACAGGAAAAGGTTAGTACTTAAAACCTGAATCACCTTCCAGAAGTCCGTAATGTCAGTGGAGGTAAACACAGGCTATGGTTTCTGTGAAACAGGGCTATTCTCTCAGCTATTCAATAGTTGTAAAGCCTTTTTTCTTTATTCGTATGCTCATTCATTCCAGTGGCTGTTGCTGCAAACTATGTTCCCATTGCATCCCTGATGCAGCGGTAGGGTACAGAAGAGAGCTGGAAAGAGATCTCTGACCTGCATGTCCAATACTTACTCCTCAGGCTCACGGAGATTTCTTGTTGTAGGGCTGCCCTGCATAGTAATGAGGCATGCATATGCCTGTATGCTGCCTCTTCCAGCTCTAATGTCTCGTGAGAGGTCCAGTGAAGTATCTACAGTTCTGTTGATACAGAGGCTCTATGTCTTCCCTTTTGTGGAAAAAAAAAAATCTACTTTTAAAATTCTCTTCAGCTCTTTTAATGTTTTAAGCAAAGCGGAAAAGTAGAGAGGGCCAAAACTGCAAACTGGAGCTATTACAAGGTCTCGATATTCAGAGGTAATCGGACTGCTGTGTTTCATCCAACAGTGCTAGAATTGCAAAACATAAGAGGAGAAGAATGTAACCTGCAACAACTTGGTAATGAGATTAGTTCTAAGGCTTTCAGGTGTGCGCTGGGCATGCGAATAAAACCCACATCACCTAGCCTTAGGAGCTGAATGGAAACAGCACAGAAATTGCAGCTTTAAAGCATGGAAGACTCTTTGGGAAAAAAAAGCTGTCACTCCCCTCATTGGGGTGAATTGGAATTGCAGAGACTATGCCCAAAGCAATGAGTTTCACAAAGCTTGTGACACAGAAATGCACATGCTCAACATCCCAGTTCATTTTTAATACTGATTAGCAATGAGGGGATGTTTTACTATCTGCTAAGAATTAATCAGTGGCGTTCACTTTCAAAACTGTCCCATATAACATAGGATGGAGCACCAGTTCTGGAAAGAATTAGATAGACAAATAGACCAAAATGGCTAGCTGGAGATTTACCTGCCTAAATAGAAAGCTGTGGGAAAAAAGAGCCAGCTTTTGCACTATGATTGAACAGCCTATACGGAGCATGGCTCCCCAGCAGCTGTTCCCATTGGGTGTAATTCAGTATATCTTCCAGGCTGGAGGCAGGTTGAATTCTCAGGTGCAGTTAACACAGCTTTTATCTGCATTGTTAGATAGAGGCAGCAAAATGGTACTGAGCAACTTCCCTTGGCTTTCTTGAGGCCTACTTGGCTCCATTGGCTTGTGGCTTATTCCAGAATCCAGTCCCATATTAATCAAAAGTAAATGGCCCAGATCCTCCTTTCCATTCGCACAGGAGGGGACAACATCTCTCCCAGGCCTGGTGGGAGGTTTTTGGAAGGAAACCCTTCAGGCTTTACTGTATTCTAGTTTTATAAACCTGGGCAGCAGATATTCATTTGATCATCTTCCCCACAAAAGCATCATGCAAGGAAATTTCAGCAGCTCCCACTGCCAGAAGAGCTCTTAGAAATATAGCCAATATAAGCTATTTTCCTAGCAATCAACAGGATTTGGGGAAGACAGGTAGCACTCTGGAGGCAAGCAGCATATATGCGGAGTTGCATGCACTGCTAAATGCCATAAAGATTTCATGGGAGCCCCGAGACCAGGTGCAGGGTATTATGGTGTGGAGAAGAGAGGTTTGAAGGGGCCACCACAGCTGTTTGCCCCCTATCCAAGGAAGGATTATCTGTAGGTTAAAACTGGTGGAGCTCTCTCTCCCATACAATACTGCAGATGGGAAATTCTGCTTTCTTCTGTTTGTTTATCCTTCCCCTCTTCCTTTACTCTTTGAAATGGCCAATTTTGTTTGCATTTATAGTGCTGGAGATTTAATGTGCAATACATGGGATATTGAATCTTCCTTTCCAAACAGCAGGTGGTGGTGCTGGGTTATGCAGATCACTTGAGAAACTGCTTGCAGATGTTGCTTCACTGTTGAATAACAGACTGGTAATGGATGCTAAATAACCTTTTCTTCTTTTTTTCCTCCCCTATTGGAGGGTCACTTAATGCTTGCCCCCTTTTTAGTAGATAGTTTAACGAATGCTTGAAAAATAAATCCTACAAAATAAATACTTTGGAATTTGGGATAAATATAGCTTACAGTATAAAACATTATTAATCCTCTAAAAATCGTACACATTATCTGTCATATTTTTTGTGAAAACCAGCTAGACAGTTTTGTGTTTCTTAACTTCTGGAATAGTTTGATTACATTTTTCATTCATCTTCCAGATTACTTTTTGTGGGATATGTGCTTGGTTTTCTCTGTTGTGGAATAAGATTGTTCTGTTTTTTAGTCTAGTTACTTCCAACTCAGTTTTAGCTATTTTCCCCTCTGGAATTAGTACTGTGCAGTGTCTCTTAAACTTGTTAATGAGTGTTTCATGTTCATTTCCGACTCTGATCCCTTCAATATGAAGCCTTTTGCTAATTAAATATAATGTAGGAATTAACCAAATTCTAAATGAGTTTTCATTACATTTCTCTGTTCTTTCTCACTGATTAGTGCCATTCTGTTTCCCAACAGTATCATTATCTCAAATTATTATTATAATTTTGAAGTGATGCCTGGACTATCAAAAATAACACATGAATCAGTCAAATCCTACACATGAACAGCTTCACCATTTTTTTCCCCATAAACTGTTCAGCCCTCCCCCCATCTTTTGGAAACCTTTTTGAATAAGATTTGGACTGGGTTTATGGTTTAAATGTTTTCTGTAGCAGTAGTTAAATAAATATTGCTATGGCCTACAACAGCTACAGAATGATTGTGTTTATCAGAATATATTTGTGAGTTTATTTGTGTTGTGTTTCCAAAAATGTGCTGTTTCCTGGGCAAAAGATACCTAGGAGAATGTGCATATGCCAATGCTGGTCTCCCATAAAAGTTTTGATGATAAAATAGCCTATGCAGGGAAACATCTCTACAGTGCTGTATTGGCCCTGAGCTAATCATATAGAGCATGGCACAGGACTGAGGCAAAAAGGAAACAAATCCTGTCTCATAAGATTTTCAACAAACTCTTGACCCATGTTGGACTGCAAAGTCCTTCTGCTGTGTCACTGTTTAGAACATGACTACAAATAGGATAATTCTATGTTTCATATAATTTGGCTTACCTGTACAAATTAATGTGATGTACAAAGTAACCAGAGAAAGGCAGTTTTGTCCACACCATCTAACCCCAACTTTCCCTGGGCTCAGTCATTCAAACAATTTCATTATTGCTTTGCCAAGAGTTTAGAAAAAAAATTAGCACAGGCTCCTGCGTAGCAGTGGCATATTTGCAAATGTTATGGGCAGGAAGGATGATCTTGTGACTAAGGCCCTGGAGTGTCCCAGGTGTGCCCCAGATTTCTCGTAGAAATTACTTAATCTTTCGGGGCCATATGTTCAGCTGGTATAAATCAGCATAGCTCCACTAAAGTCAAGTCAGCTTCCTGGATTTTCTGCAGCTGAGGGGTCTGACCTTTTGCAAATCAGTTTGCCATCTGTAAGACAGAGATATTAACACTTCCCTACCTTATAGCCTGCAAAGAATCAACTCATTAAAGTTCATTTGTCACTCATGTAACACAGTTTGAGAAGCTACAGAAGTACTCTTGTACACAAATAAGCTTGGCATTCTGTGTAGGTCTTAAAAAAGATTTGCCATGGATGGAACTTTTTTGCAAATATGGGGCTGATTATGACTTTGTATCCCTCCCCCCCCAAAAAAATACCCAAACCTCCAGAAATTGTTTCCCCTTTGAATGATGGGCAATTGACAATTGTAATTCAGCAGTCCTGACTAAAATGAGTTCTGCTGAGCATGTACATTAAGAAGAGGTAAAAATCAAAGTGGGCTGAAATGGGAGGGGATTTTAAAAAAAGGCACCCCTCCTGTAAGTCTTTCCTTGGTTCCTTGCTTTATCCATTGGATGTGAGTTGGGAGCCACCGGTGTTTTATATTGGAAATGTCCATTTTAATATTAAGTAATACAAATGAGACTCAATGTCTTTCTGCAGCAGTTACTGGGCAATTAAAGGCTTGATTCTTCAAGGGATTGTAAGCCGGTGGGTGGTCTCATTGATTTCAAGACTGCTCATATGCTTAAAACTGAGCATGTGCTTATGTTTCTTGTTCAGCTCTCCTAGAATTGCCGGTGAAATTTCCATTTTAGAACCACTTCACAGTCTCTAAAATTATTACTGGAACTGCCTCCTCTGGGCATTACACACAAGGCAGTCTGCCAGTGTCTTCTGACTGATTTAATGCCATGACATTGAGGCACAGAATCATGACATATTTCCACTGAATCCACACCAAACTGCACAGTTCCAAGTACTTATCTTTTAATTACTGCACCCATTCCAGACTATGCAAAGAAATATTGAGATAGACTTCCTTTAAAAGTTTCTTTTCATGCAGGACAAAAGCATGAAAATATGTTTGCATTATATAAGACAAATGATCTGACAAATCTTTTGCTTCCCTCACAAAAGTTAAATGTAACTAAATAGAATTCCTATGTGGTAATTGTATTATAGGACTTTAAATCAGAGCACGTGGAATAGGCTGAGCTGCAAGCAAAGAGAAAACCTTGGTTACATATGTTCAGCTGGTAATGTGTGCTTTTATAGTTTCCAGTATCCTACTAGGTTTCTAAGAAAATATTTACAAGATGCAAATAAAATGTAAATGGAATCATGTTTCTATGAAGAAAAATGAATGAATAACATCCATGTAGCTCATGCAGTTTTACATACTGCACCAATGTTGCCTTATGATCCTCTAGGACCTTTCTTTGCACAGAGAGCTGATTACCTGAAATGTAGTACTGCTCTTCCTTTTTTTTTTAAAAAAAACCAGACATTCTGTTCAAGATTATCTGGCCTTATGACACATGCTGTTAGTTTTATCTCTTCATCATCTAAACAAACCCTGGTTTCTGAAATGGCTTTCCATTTCCACAGGTGTTTCTTATCAGTTCCACATTTTCTTCTGACAACAGGAGAAAAAAATCATATGTCTCTGCTTAGTAGCTGTTGCCTGACCCAACACTAAAAAGCTTTTCTGAATGCAGAAATCTGTTGCATGGCTGCTATAATATTGGTATACCCCAAGAGTCTGCTGCTGCTCCCTTTTTTACAGCTACAAAGAGTCACATGCTTGGCCCGCACCAGAGAGGAAAATTTGATTCAGAGTAATGCGACCTATTTAAAACAATGAAAAAAATGCAATTATTAGGTATCTTGTACATGACTATCTTGCCAATCCAGTTATTTATTTACAACATATTGAGCTGTATCTCTGCTCCTATTGCTGTTTCTCCTACGTGGAAGCACATCATACAAAACACATAGAAACCAGGTCTCACAGCAGCTGCATGAAATCCCACAGCCCACTGTTTCTTTTCTTGGTTCGAGCTTTGTTCTCCTGTATGAGTGCCTGTCCTTCACTTTTTGGCACCTCAGGTCTTCTCCTTCCCTCCCTTCCCCTGCTCCAAGAAAAGAAAAGGATTACTTCATACAAGTGAAATGAAGTATTCTGGGTACTGATACAGTAACTACAGTGAAAGACACAACAAACACTAGTTTACTGTTCTTCATGTGGATTTTACAGTGCCTGTGCTGGGCATCTGTTACCCTTTTCATCCAGGGGCACTCTGGAAGATGATAAGAACTGCTGTACAATTTGCCACCAACAAGGTGAAGAAAGAGTAGTGTTAAAACTCTGAGCCCACAGTCTGAGATCTTGTCATTTAAATTTTATTTTTTCTACTGTGAATTTGATCCAGCTTGTTCTACTTTTTTTAAATGTAGAAACAGGAAAACACATATTGGGAATATGCAAGCCTTCAGGTAATTTTTACTGTGTATTTATATTTCCATCTTACACAATCTATCATAAAAACATGATCTTACAGAGAATAGGCATCTACAAGGCACATGCAATTCCTTGTGTCATTTTGAATCTTTCACATGTATTTAAGGTACTTATTAAAATACTTGTCATTTATATGAATGAAACCAGTCTGCAATAATATACTTTGTAATAATTTTGGAGCAAAACATATAATTAGATAGAAAGCTTTACAAGGGTAAAGCCTGTCTTTCACTACCGATTATAATTACCTAGGACATGAATACTTCAATTTTAATGGGTGCCCTCAGCTGCTATATCTACTTAAGTAAATCATCATTCTCGTCCAAATCATGCTGCTGCAATCTAAGTCAGAGAAGCAGCTTGTTATGTTTCTGAAGCCGTACCAAAGTCCAGGCTGTTGCAGGCAGCTGCAGGGCGTGCTTGCGTGCATTCCTCGCCTGTAACGTTGGCGGCGGAGCCGGGGCGACTGAGCCCTTTGGGGCTTGTGTCCCCGCGAGGATTAGTGAAAGTTCACATTATCACACTGAAGGGGCTTCTAGAGCCAAGGGCAGATTTTTCAGATACTGTGCAACTCCTAGGGGTCTTTTTCCACTAAAAAATGGATTTTTTCACAAATGTAAGTGAAAGAAAAATTCTTGCAGTGGTAACAACAGCAGGGACAACAGAGGAAGCAGTAGGCTTGTGTTGAGCTGAATCATGTGGATTACCAGGCTTCAACATAACTAACAAGCTTTATGAGGACAGCTGGTCTCTGTACATTTGCACTGTGATCTTTGCAAACAAGTTTTATGCAGTTATCCAAAAGGATGGGCCATGTGAGCGATCCACATTGTTTAAAGCACAAGAAACACATTGTTTATATCAGTTGTACTTTCTTTGCCTATTGCACTAATACACTAGTCTCCTAATATATTCTAAAGAAGAAAACAAAACATTTCTCCCGTCCCTCCCCACCAAAGATGACCGGTGAGAGAACTCATCTGAGTTCGATAGCTCCATTTTGTTTTCCGTTTCATGCTGGTGCTGTTTAAAATGTAGGAGGGGAGCATCATAAAATTACCCTCTTGGTCTGATATTGTCTTAGCCCTTCATGACCGGTCTTAAAGGCCTGAACCGAAGTCTTACCATACAAAGTGTTAGAGTGCCTGCAGCAGTGCAAATGAAAGGTTAGGCAGGTTATTCGGGTTATTTGCTGGCACACCTCTGGCTGCTTGGCATGGCTCCAGGGAGGCAAAGCCATCAGAAACTGAGCTCGCTGGCAGCTTTGCATCTCCAGAAGGGCATAAAGCACCCAGAGAGCACGGCTGAACCTGCTTGCTTCTGCGTTATTGCCATTACCCGAATGCGAACAGCGAGCTCGGGTAGAGTTTCTTTAATCGTTTTGAAAGCGTGTTGTGCTGCATGATGAAGCGGGACCTCCTGCGTGTGCTCTGGGTCAGAGAGGAAGAAGTGAGATGTTACAGACCACTGATCTGATCCCACAACTTCTTTCGCACCAGTGGGGCTCCACAAAAACAGCTGCAGGGTTGCAGCTGCAGTACGGGATCAGAGGAGGACTCAGGCTCAGAGACTTGCCTTCAGGACAAGGCAAGCAGAGGAAGAAGGGTAATGAAACACCCCATTTTTGCAATGGCAGTTTAGCTGCCTGTGGCAGTCTGGCTCTTTGAAGCACACTGGGAAAATGTCCATTTCTTCCTATGGCAGCAGAATCAGTCCCTCAGACTGTAACGCTTCCCTGGAATACTTTTTTTTTGTTTACTTGTTTTGTTCTCCTTATAAAAACACTTTTCCAGAGCCTGATTTTTATGTCTGTGGATAGCAGGAGCAGACGCTCACTCACTGAGGATCCCTGCTGAATAACCTGTACTTAGAGTGCATGCTGCGATGATCGAAATGAATCACAAGAGTGTTTCGCCTTGCAAGGGGAGTTATGAAACTTCCCCACGCTGCTGTATCACGTCTGTAAGTGAGGTGGCGCTTGTGTAGTCTCTCTCCCTCCCTCCCTGTCTCGGAGCCAGGGGAGCCAGGCGGACCCACAGTCAGACTTCACTGCTTTACACAGGCCAGAGCTCAGCCGCAAACGTCAGCGAGGAGAGCTCGTACTTGTCCGACCCTTCTCAATCATATGTGGCTCTGGAAAATGGAAAGTCCTGTTTACTCTGGGCTGTGACGGGGCTTTCATGTTTCTTATGAGACAAATTTCTCCCTGTGCCTTGCTTTAATTTACTTGATAAGTCTGAATGGGCATGTTTTTCGTCCTAGAAATAAACAATTAAAGAAAGCTAAACAAACAGAAGGGAGAGAAAGAACTCCTTCCTGTTCTCACAGCTTATCTCTGCAAAATTTAAACATGCTTATCAGCCAGCTGTGCTCTGTTACAATCTTTTGCTTCCATCTTTTGTCCCAATCTTCAGCAGATGCAGGATGTCTGTTTTGTATCATCGAGCAGTTTGCACTGACTGGTTCTGATAAAGGAGCCATCATCTTCTAAACAGGAGAAAAGGTAGAATGCTTGGAAAAAAATAAATATGATAATAAAAAGCCTGCTGCAGAGAGCAGCAGTGACATCCTCACTTCTGCACTTCTAGACAAACAAGACCAATTCCTTAAATGTTTGCTCAGGTATTAGTCATGTCACCCTTAAATTAGAAAGGGATGTGCTGGGATGTGTGAGGATCTCAGAGTCTGGCCACATCTGGTTGCACTGTTCAAGCCAAGCTGTTTCAAGTTTCAATGGAGAAGTGAAATACCGAGCAAGCGATGGAGCGCTCTGTGTTTATACCACCCTGGCGGTGCGAAGGGATTGCGCAGCTGGGGGTGGTGGCCCGTGGTGATTCACACTTGGATGGCCAAGGGGAGAACAGGATCCTAGGCAGAGCTACATGGGGAAAATGGCTCTCCTTCACCCCCCAGCAGCCTTTGGGTTGGGATTGGGTCACCGTCAAGGTCAGGCTAGGAGGGGGCTGTGCTCCAGATACTCCTGGCTGCTGCAAAAAGCAGAACAGGACAACGGTGAAACTTCTCACATTTATAGCAGGGTCATGCCAAGAACGTGAGGAGGTGCAAAGGTGTGTTCAAGGCACTTTTGCCCCGCTCTCTCTCTGCCTCTTCCCCTGTCGCACACACACGCACACATGTCCTTGCACTGAGGCTGCTGCACCATATTGCCCTGAAGGGGAAGCAGTCACGTGCATAAGGAGACCCTTGTTTTTTTCAGGGAACAGAAATACAAGCTGATAAAATGCCTGATCAGGCATGAATTTAGTGGGGGGAGGACAGCGGGGCTGATGCCTTTCCATAGACACTTTCCTGCTGGACTTTGCAAGGCAGCAGCTCCCAGGGCAGCTCGCTGCCGGCGCTGGCCTGGCCAAGCGCTGCTGCGGTCGCGCGAGCGAGCACCGACCACCAAGGGGCGGTGTTGGGGCTCGGAAAGGCACCTCTGCGCTGGGTGCAAATTTGGGGGGACTCCTGGGGGCAAAAAATCCCCCGCGCCAAGGCAAAACAAAACAAAACAAAACCTTGTTGTATGTGCAAGCAAGTTCTGAATTTCTTGGACTCCAGATCAGTTCGCAGGCTTACTGAAGGTTTCATGTGTGCTAGCTCAGGTTTTAGCAAACTCAGGCCAGTTTGTGGCTTTGCAATGAAAAACCACACTCGGGTTTGCTGCTGGGAGAGTGTCTGAAGGTGGAGCAGGGAGGGGGGTTGTTTGGGGTTATTTTGCACAGATTATTCCCTTTGCATTTCAGGGTTAAACAAAACCAGACCTCAAAATTAAATACAGAGGGGAAAGAGAACGCATGGATATTAATCAAAAGAGGAGAAAGTACTTGCTTAAAACCCAGGGCTGCAGGACTATGGAGGCTCTGATAACTCCCTCCAGAATGCCCCGGTTTTGCAGCCTGTCGCAACATCTATTTTAATCAGCTGATGGCCACGCAGGAGCCGAGACAGTCGCGGGGGCCGGTAGCTGGAGAGCAGCTCGGCCGTGGGCTCAGAGGCTGTCATGCTGTGTGCCCCTGGCAGCGGTCACCATGTGTCAGCTCTGTGGAGCACTTTGCAGGGAGCTGTGGCCTCCAGCTGGTGGTCCTCCCCCAGCCAAATCCCCTGCATCCTCAGGAACTGCCTGGTGCCCAGGTTGACAGACCAGGAGAAAGAGCAGAAATTAAAAGTATTGGAATCTGAACTATACACTTAGTCTTGGAGGCAGGGCTCACAAGCTAGTCTGAGAGTGCTGTTTGCTGAAATTTGATGGGCGTTTTTTTATTTTCCTTCTGTGGTTTTGCAGAAGTCTTCTTCAGGGTTCTATGGCTGTCCAGTTTTACCAACGCTATACCTCCTCAAATAAACAACCATCAACGCATTTTATAGTAGGCTTTATAGTCAGCATATACAACAGAAACATCAACAACCACTTATAACATTCAAACAAACTGCACTGAATTCATCATCCTGTTCTGGAAAGACCTACAGAATAGAAAGGTCACATAACAAGAAGTGCACTACTTTGAAGCATGTCTTACTGCTGCTTTGGATAGAGAAGGACTGTTAATATACCAAGCAGCAGGGGCTGGGAAGAGTCCTACATGAAATAACAGAGGAAGGTTTCTGATAAATTGCTGCCCATGTTAAAACTTTATGAGATAAACATGATGCTGTTTCATATACTCTTACTTTGAAATGTTGTATGCATTCAGCTTTGAAAGCTTGTAAACTACTACTCTATTCATTAGTTTGCAGTTGAAATAAAAGTGAAAAAAAAAAGACACTGTGATTAAACATTCAGTTTGACAAATCTTCCACAACATATCAACCCCCTATTTTTATCATGCTGCCAGAAGAGTCAAAACACAGAATTTTCTTCTCACCCTGCACAAGGAGTTCTGCTCTTTTAGAACAGCTGTTAGTTAAAGCCAAGGGGTGGTCATGTTTATCTTAAGAAGAATTTTTGGCAGCATTCACTCCTAAAGCTTGGGTTCAAATATTTCTTTGTCTCAAAAAGAATATCTAGTTGTGGGAAGGGGGTGGCTGCAGGAAAGTGAGCAATGATGAAAAACAAGTGAAGCCATTTCAGTGACCCCTGCAAGGTAAAACTCTAGGTAGCTGGGAAGTTAACAACTATTACAAACCCAATGACATAAGAGCCAGCCCAGAAGGCAGCTGCTGAATAACAGGATTTTTGGAAATGTGTGTGTTGTGCATGCACTCAGGAAGATGAGATTTTTCTGCTGGTCACCCACTGGATGTTAGGAATATTCAAAGCTCAGAAGGGGTAGGGATGCACATTGCTGTCTTGCTCTCTAGGCACTCCAGTGGGCCATGTATCTGATTCAAAGTCCACAGAAATAGATGGAGAAAATACATCTTTACATTGCCCTTCACCGTCATCTCATCTCAGGGATTTTTTAGCAGTCACCTCTTACTGCAGTCCTCAGATGTGCAGAAACTATTCTTAGTGACCAAAGTGAGAGGTTGTCAACATTTCACCCAGCATCAGTAGCGTTCTCTTTCTCATGAAAAGGAAACAAAATAGACGTTATTTGCTTATGCCTCACCTGGATAACAATCTGCATCTTTACCTGGAAGACACAAGAAGAAATGGTGTTGTTGGGGTTGCTAAGTGGTCTGGCGAAGTGGCATGCCGAGACAGGCTGAGATGAATCTAGAGAGAGAAGGGATGCTGTAAATGAAATCCATGATTATTTAGAGGGCTCTGCTGTTGTTATAGACTGATCAAAATAATAAAAATACCAGGAGCTGCAAATGAAAATGACTCAAGGGCATGATGGCCATCAGGAACGTGTTCCCTGCTTCCTCAGCCGCCTGCAGGATGAGAACAGGATGTTGCCTGCAGAACAGCCCCAGACATTCCTGCAGAGGAATTTAAATACACGGAGTTCTCCATGCGACACTGAACATTTCCACTCGACTGAACCAACCAGAAATCTGAACCAAAAGGAAAGGACTTTCTGACAGGTGGTGGATTAGCTAAACAGGCATGGCCAAGTCTCTGTTCTTTAGCTCTCAAGGGCACTCAAAACCTCGATGAGGCTGGACAAGAAAATGCATTTCTTCAGCCAAATCTTTGAAGATCAAGCAAAATGGAAGGATTATAGTATAAAATGTCTGAATTCCAGAAATGTTCAGAAATGTAGGATATCAGTGTATGTCAGAAGTGATGCAAGTGCATAGGGATATTGGGAAGTAAAGGGCTAACTTCTTTTTTTGGAATAGGCAAAATATGGTATTATTTAGGGTGTTCATAAATATAGCTTTGCCGAAGTACTGTGGCCTTTAAACCCATTTCAATGATTGCTGCAAAAAATACCCACTTAGCTGATCTTCCCACTTGCATCCACCCTGCCTCCTCCATAAAACACTCAGCAGTCATGAGTGTGCAGTGATCACTACTTAGTTAACTGTGTTCATCTTTTTGTTACCTAGTTGTAGGCTCTTCTGGGTAAGGGTGTGTGATTCAGGCATGGACTTACTGGAGCGAAAGGCATAGAAGAGCTGTTGTTAGCGATGCTGGAGATTGCAGGCCAAGCAAGCAAAAGTAACCAGGCCTACAGGCAGGAGACCTGGAGCCAAACCCAGCGCCTGTCCAAGAGCCAGGTTCCTAGGACAGAGTTCGGATACTGGAAGCAGGAGAAGGAACCAGATCCAAGTCGGGAGTTCAGGGAAGAAAGTGAAAGGTCTGAAGTCGAGTCAGAACCATTTGCTGGGACGTAGAGACCAAGATGGCTGAAGTGCTGATGTGAAGTGGCTTCCCAGCTGTGACTTCTATGTTCACCAGGCCAGGAGGTGGCTGCCCTGGTGCCTAGTAAGGCTCGGAGACCTTCCTTCTGGTTGTTTAAGATTAGAAGCTTCATTCCACTGTCTGGGATAGCAAACCTTAGTGCTGGGGTGGCTCATAGTGTGGGTCACATGATGACATCCAGTCTGTTGTTCTGTGTCCCCATGCAGCTTGAATGTGCACTTCATGGTTGCCCAGGGTGCTTCAACCAGGACACTAGAAACCATTCGTAGCAGCTCCACTAGCTCAGCTGTATTGGCATATTTAGGCAGCAGCCATTATTCTACCTCTAGTGTTTGTCACTGACAGTGTCGTGTTTTTTGGTGGACTTCCTACTTCCTCAGTCTGAGGTCTCCCACCCTGTGGCCGCTCCTATCTTCCCAGCGGTTTCCAAGGTCTTTTTTCATACCTTCAAGAGAGCTGGAGAGTATCACACTCTCTTATAAATTGTTCTTTCTCTTTCTTTTGCTCTTTCCCCTCTTTTATCACAGCCAATTTTGCCCCTTTCACAGTTGGATACATGTCTGCACCCTGCAAAAATAAGTCCAATATTGCTTTCCAAGTGACAGAAACTGTACAATGGCCTTGATTACCCTCACCATAGACCACCTGCTAGAGTCAGTTCAGCCTGGTCCAAATAATGTGTCAGATACATCCCTTTAATACTAGCACCACATTTTAGATACTGCAGTGAGCAACTGATTGCTAATTTGATGTTGCAGTTTTGGAAATGGGCTGGAAAGATGTCTTTAATGTCTTAAAGTCTATTTGTAATGTCTATCTGTAATGCCTATCTGTCTTTAACATCTTTTCAAAGAGCAGATTGCTTTCTTAAAGCCTTTCTCTCAGCTTCTCAGTAATGTGAAATTTCCAATTACTCCAAGGAAATTTTTCTCTACCACAGAACACAGAATAACATCCACAGTTTCTCAAGAGAAAAGAAAAATATGTCTGACTTCCCCAGTGGCAATTTTTGTTTACTGGATTCAGAGTAGTCTGGAAACTCTTGAGGAAACAAAACTCAACCCAAATGTCTTGTTGCTATTTATTTAGACATTACTGAAGGCCTAAACATTTCTCTGCAGCAGACAAGCTTTCCGTATCTGTACTTTTTAGCTCAAATCTCATTACCGAATTGACAGCAAGCGGAAATGAAGGCTTCCTCTAAGGTGCCTGGTAAACTTCAAGTCCAAGAGGGACTGAGCACAACCCTGGAAGCTCTCCTTGTTGGGTTTTGTCCAAATAGCTGTGTCTGTCCTGTGGTGTACGTTACGCTTCAGTGTGCTCTTGTTTCCTGCTACGCGATGTGGCTGCCACTGGCCGGTGGGCTGCAGCTCTCACACATCAGCGAAGCAAGAGGGAAGCAGAGGCTGGGGGCTGATACTGCCTTGTCCCAGCACGTAGTCAGGACATCGTCTAGGCGTGTATTTAGACCATGAGTTTGGAAAGTGCTGGTTGGATCTGCCAGTGAGGGCTAACCACTGCCTGTCTGGGAAGAACTGTGCACAATTTTAAGAAAGAGCTGGTTTATTCTTATTTAGCCATGTCTCACATATGGGAGGCAGCATAATAGCACAGTGTGGCCTAATTGCTCACATCTGGAACCCTGCTGAAAATGTAAAGTGGTATATACGCAATTGCACTGGAAGAGACATGATTTACTGAACTGTTTTTGGAAGCAGCAAGAAAGTGAGTACAAAATAGATATGCTCCAAGTGCTCACTACAGCCCGGAGCTCCTTGCTGCTCTTTTGTTCCATGCACACTTGCACACGTGCATATCTGGGCTGCTAAAGTGCTAGCACTTTCACAAGTTCATTGTTAAAATAAAAACATAAAAGAAGCCCTTGCGTAATGGCTAAAGATAGCCATGCATACTCTGTGTTCATCAAAGCCATGTAGTTCTCAGTCTTGAAATTTAAACAAAAGAAAAATAAAACACACCACGCTTGCTGTTATTACTACAGTAATAACAGTAACAACTGCCTCCAGCACATTATTTTCTGCCAGAGTGCCACTGCAAAACCAACTGCGCAAGGAGACACAAGCTTCCTCCGAGGAGCTGTGTACGTATGGCCTGTTGTTCTCTCTTGCATTGTTTTCACAATGAAAGAAGGAAAGTGGTGCAAAGCAACTGAAAATCCAGCTTTATATTTGTTCACAAATTCACAAATTAGAAACTTCATGTCCAGTAGAGCTGCCTTATGCAAATAAAGCCGCCTTTGGAGCGAAGAGAAACTTGTAAGTAAGAAAATTTTGTGTAACCTGTGTGTGAAATTCTGCAGATTTGTTTTGTTTGTCTGGGGGCTTTAGGGGGTTGGGAGGACCTTGAACCTATTTAGCCTGTTTGAAGTTCTGCAAATTGTTTTTGTTTGTTGGGAGCTTGAAGGAGTTGGGAGATTTTGAAATCAGTTAAGTTTATGAATGAGTGTGCTAACAATTACATTTTGAATGTGTGTGCTAAGTTTAAAGATTGTATTTGAAAACAGCAGTATCATCTCAACCACAGTTTCAGTCAATGTATGAATGAATGTCACTTCCCCCCGCACACACTCCCCCGTAATCTAATCTGTTCCTCAGAATTATTTCGGTAATTCCATAAGTGTGCATAGATAAATACCAGGTCTACTCTTATATCAAGCTTTTACTTCAGTCTCACTTGTTTATCCTGGTTCTCATCTATTATGAAAAATGGGGAAAGAGAACCAGTTATGAATCAGAGAAGGAAGACAGTAATTAAGAGCAAGCATACACCAGTTCCAAAAATGATCCTGAGATGAATTTATAAAAATTTTCCTTTTTTTTCCTTTGCTATTTGGACCAGTAGTAAATAAATTAGTTTAGATAACATCCGTTCATACATTAATCCCCCTATTTCTGGGATCCAGTTTTGTTTAACAGTCAAAAATGTTAAATTTCTTCCCACCCCTTGGCTTCTCCTAACTAATCTTTCTCCACCCATAATTGTCTCTCCTCACACATCTCACTATTACTGATTGACTAAATGCCAGATTTACCTTCTGCCAAGTTAATATTTTTCCCTTCAAAAGCTTCTGGGAGGGAATTTTTGCATATAAATTCTATTCAAGATTATAATTACAGTAATCCATGCAGTTAGGTGGGTTATTTCTTCTCTTTGTTTCTTGCAGACAAGTCCTGCCACAAATCCTTGAACTCTACTGCACACAAAGGGAGGCTTTTGTTTCATTTTGTTTTGAATTATTTCTATATAGAAATCAACCTACCAGCTGAATGTTCAGATATTTTTAATAACTGTCCTTGCCACTTTCTGAATTTGTTTTCCTTTAACTTGCTCGTTCACCAGGAACCCCTAGCAGGAACAGATATAGACAGCTACTTATTTTATTGTCAGCTCTTGTACTGAAAAAGAAGAAAACATCTATTTGGACTACTGTACAGAGGACCCCTCCTTTTGCAGGGAATTCACATCTTTTGCAAAAAAAATAAAAGGAAAGACTCAGGTCAACATCTTTGTCAATTTAAGTCTTCACAGAATGATATTATAGCCAGAGATGAAAGAAATGATGCTAGATGCAATTAAAAAGCTCTCTAATCTTCTCTTACCAGTTATACCACCCTTGGTCTTCCTGTGGGGACTGAGAAGGGAGGGAGGGTTGCTTGTTTGTTTTGTGGCTGAGCAGATGACTGCTTGGCTTTCTCTAGCCCTGCACTGACCCGTCCAGCATCCTGATCAACCCTCTAATCCAGATTATCTCCCGAGTCAGTAGGGAGTGTCCAGTTGCACTTGTGTGAGGGTTGGTGGAGGAAGGGGTCTCTCTCAGAGCATTTAGGTGCACCAAAGGGAGCAGGACATTGTGCAGAAGCTGAGGAATGGATCTCAGTTGTGTAAACCTCCCTGAATGTTTAACTGTTACTATTTATTATGTTCTTTGCTGCAGCTCCAGTGGGAAAGTGCGGTTTCCATATTAGCTCACTACAGTTTGTTTTCTCTCTCTGTCCTTGCCCTGTTTCGTGCTATTCCTTGCTTGTTTGTGCACATAGACACATCAGTCTCCTCGGTTGCTTCTTCTCTGCTTCCTCCGTGGCTTCAGTACTTTGTTGCTTGTCACAAGAAAAAGGTTGGCGAAAACAAAGCATGAAGAAATGCCATGGGAATATTTACAAGGATGTGTGTTGTGGAAGTCCAGAAGTGTCTGCAAAAGCCTAGTCATTCTTTAAATGTAGCTAGAGACACTTCAGGAGGCCATTGCATGGCGAGTAACCAGCAGTAACAAGGGACTGAACTCAATAACCGTAGCAGATCCTCCCAGTCTTTCTTTGCTTGCCCTTGGACAGTCAGTTTTAAGTAGTTTAGGCCAAAAGAAGAGCTCCTAAACGACAGTTCTAATAGTGACATGTAATTAAATAATCAAATGCTATGGACAGTATTCCAAAAATAGTAGCTTTCAAATGTTTACAGGGTCTCAAGGGCACTGGATCCTTTAAACAGTACCAAAGAGAACGTAGGTCTCCCTATTTTGTGGCAATGTGTCAGTTTTCCGACTGAGAGGCATTCCTGGCTCTTACACGACAATTATCATGCAGTGGAAGAAACTCTGCCTCAGACTGGCACAGTTATTGTGTCTACTGTTCCCAGGTGTTGTTTTCTTCAGATGTGGCTTCCCTGTGAATGTGTCCCATTTGGCAGTATGTATAGTAGCAGAGGTGAGTTCCTGTTACCCAAATCAAGTCATTGTAACAGCAAGTACAGGACTCTCTGTAGCATAAACTGTAAGCAAAGTTCTGGCCAATTTTTTTATTTTATTTTATTTTTTACTATTTTTGTTTTCTTACAACATCTAAAGTAACTATGTTCCAGACCTTTTCTTCGTATTTCTTTGGAGACTTTACACAGAAAATAAATACTGTAGTATTGGCTTAGTTCTTAGCTGGAGTTTTGCAGTAGGAGCTGGAGACACCAGACAAACAGATAATCAAGACTGTGAGGCTAGAAACCACTATGCCCCCTTCCTGGAAAAAAAGAAAAATTAGGAGCCCTGTAAGCTTGGCTTATTCAAATCACTGGGAGAAAACATTTTATTTTATCATCACTGAATGCTACCCTTGGACTGAGATACAGAGTATTGTTGAGCTAAGTGTGATCAGCATTATCTAAAAGAAACAAAATCTTTTAATCAGTGAGTTCATTTTCATCAATTGATGTTAAGTGTAATAGAGACTTTATCTGTTCTTGTCCCCCTATGGGAAAAAGCAAAGCAAAAAGAAAGGCCTTCTTCCATCCAGTATTATAAGATTGAAAGCATTTGTTTCTTGGACTAGAATGATTTTCAGTTCTTAGACCCTTCCAAATATCACATTCCACAAATTTGAGAACACCAAAATTGAATTACTTATATTTATTCAAGAAACCACAAAAATGCTCAGACCTTTCAACCACTAGTATTGTGATTAGTGTGACTCGTATCTGAGTGCTGATGGTGAAAATGATGACTTATTTTTAAAATAAAAAATAACATTCCAGACACTCCCATCTGGTTGAAAATAAAAAGTAAAAAAAAAAAAGAAAAATTGCTGCTTCAGTAAAAGCTTCAGTTAAAAATAAATCTTCACTTTCCTGCCATTAAGGGAAACTGAAAAACTCCTACAGTCTCTGTGGGTTTTTTTAATTTTATATTTTAATTACCATTATTATTTTTACAAGCATTGCATGTTTTAATTATTATTATTATTTTTACCTCATTGGTAAAGCTGTTAACAAAGTCTCCTGGGAGATGGATTTATGTCTCAAAATGAAATATAGAGCCATATACTTCAACTGGATGGAATTTCTGGGGAAAAAAAAGATGAATGAAAGAGAGAGATTTATCCTAAAATTGCCTGTGGTTGTGGGGTGGAGGGGGTTATAGTATTCTGCAGGTATGTGGTAAAACAGGCTTGCACAATCAGGCAGAGTAAGGTCTTGAACTATGGCCTTATACACCCAGATACACCATCCAGACCTGGTTCTAATTGTCTGATCCAGTTAATGTTTAGTTGCTGATAAAAGGTAAAACTACTCTAAAAAGAAAAAAAGAAGTCTGATACCATATCTAAAGACTAAATGAGAATTCAAATCTCTGAGCCAAAATGTGCATGAACAGTGTATATATCCAACAGCAGAGCTGGAGAACCACTCCTTGTCTCCTGTGAGTTTGTACCCGCACCTATGAAAAAGACTCTCATTTTATAAAAAGCAAAAGATGGTGCATGCATTAGCAGTAAGGTGGATGGTGTGAGGTAAAAAGTAAAAAGCAAATAATAAGAATCCTTAAAATAATTTATACCTTGAATATCCCTATTGATCCCAGGAGGGTAATGTGAAGAGAAAGAATCTTGCTGACTGTGTCTAAAACAGGTCCAAACATAGACAAGATAAAATAACAGAGTGTTTATGTAAAGCTTTATATGCTCTTTGGTCAGCTCTTTCTGATGAATTAAGGAGACCACAGTAGTGCTTCTACTGCTCAAGCTGCACTGCATTATTTTTTCTTCATTATAAAAACAGTTTTTAATGTAATTTTCAAAAGGGAGCATTTCAGCATTTTCATGAGCCTTAGACAGGACCCTGATGAGTCCTGCACTCAAACAGAACATGCATTATTCCATGAACCTTTCCCTATCACAGTTGGGTTGTCAACAGTTACATTCACAGGAGTCTTACTAACTTGCAATTTGTATTTTCAAAACAGATCATCTTGCTTTATCTTATTCCAAGATAAGCTAGTAGATTCATAAATGTCTTCCATTCATTCTCATTCCTTAGTGCTTCAAGAGAGAGGAAGCAATTAGGCAACCAGTGAAAGAAGAGGAGAAGCCTTTCAGCCAAAGTCACCTGAGCAGTTGTGATCCTCTTTACTGAGGAGGTGCAGAGACAGTGCTACACACCCTGCGCCAGCTTCTGCCTTGGGCTGAGTGCTCTTCTGTCCAGTTCGGTGGAAGAACAGAGAAATGAAGGAGCAAGCTAAATCTCAGTTCTTCTGCAACAAGTGCCATGTTCCCAGCTTTCAGCGTTTGTTACAGGAGATTTAGGCTTCTCTAGGCTTACTTTGCCTAAATGTAGTATTAAGCACTGTGAACTGGGGAGCATGACTCTCATTTCTCTTTTATCTCCTTTGTCCTTCCATATACTTTCTCCTACCACATGGGCTAGGCCTGGAGAGGCATCTCAGCACAGAATTCCTATGCACAGGGGGAGGCTGCACTATTAGCCTTTGTGCAGCTATTTCAATGTTTATTTCTCGGGTATTTAATGAATTTGATTAAATTTACAGGAGAGAACAGAATGAGGATAAAACAAAATTAGTAAGGAACTAGATATAAGGACAAAAAAAATGCCACATTGGAAATGATTACATTAGAAGAAGTTACCTGGAGAAGTTCTAGAATCCCCATCCTTGGAGATATCCAGAAATCACCTCGCCAAGGCCCTGATCAACCTTATCTAACTTTGAAGTTAGCCCAGCTTCAAGCAGGGGATTGGAGAAGGTGAACTCCAAAGCTTCCTTCCGACCTTAATTATTCTTTGGCTTGTTTGTTGTTTGTTGCATATAATTGTAAGCTCTGATCCTTTATAAAGGGTGTGACTGGGAGGCAAGGAAGAGGTTTATCTGCCTCTGTTTTTGCAGGGCTTCTTTTTTGGACAAGGCAGAAGTGTCTGAAAGACGGGAGTGATTGCTTACGGGGTGTAACAGGGCATGCCTGGTGGGCAGAGCATTGGCAGCGCAGGGCAGAGCAGGCAGAGAGCAGGGAACGGCTTGGGAGATGGGGAAGCAGGCGTGCCCAGAGGGATCAGAAAGTCAGACTTTTCCTGAGGACTCAGAGGGATGTTGCAGCGTTTGTCCAGGTCCCTGAGGTTGCTGCACCGAGGTCTGGAGGAAAGGACTTGGCCTGCAAAGACAGAGTGGATGGAGGAAGAGGAGGGGTTTAAGTTCTTTTATTCCTGTTCTTTCTCTTCTGAATTTTCTCTGTTTCAAACAGTTCAAATTTCTGTTCTAAGGAAACCTATCTTTTGAGTTTAAAAGTCCTTCTGATAAGTCTTGAGGTCTCATTTCAAGAAAAAGGCATAGACTCACCTCACTGACTGGCTAACAATAATCAATAACAGCAATAGTAATAAAAGTAAAAATATAATAAAAGACCCATATTCTGTACCTTTGCAGTTACTTTGAAAACAGGAAAATGCTGATTTTTTTTCCAAATATGAAAGAACCAAAGTTACTTTTTTTGCATCACCTGCATAGTTGAGTATATTTGCGAAATGAAAACAAGAAAAAGCAATGGTACAAATAATGAATAGTTGAGAATTAGTTTTCATAGTTATTTCTTTTTCATGTCTTAAAACCACAAAGGGAATCTTTGATCCCAGTTGCTCTAAAGAGGTGATAAATAGGTCTTCACTATCTATTCCCCTGGCAGTTCTTTTGGCAAATGGAAAACACCTATAAAGCCAAATGTTTTGTTCTGTAAGGGTAAAGGCTCTTATAGCTAGGAATAAAAAATATGTACAACACTAAAAAAGTTTTTTTTTTGCTTTTCATTTTCTGAATAGCTTTAATTTGAGACTACTTATGTTCTCAGCTCATATTTGTTGTTATCTCAAAACACCCTTTGGCTACTTTATGATGCGTTTTTCACTGAATGATGCATTCAACAAATAAACCCACTGACCTACACAGGAATGACTCACAACACTAGCTACTAGCCAGTGGTATTCAAGTAGTCACAGTATAAGAGTGCTGGAAGAACTTTATACTGCTTTGGCATCCTTGACACTGTTTGGAAGATGTTTCAGTTATTTTTATGATATTTTAATCAGCTTTTCTGTTAATAGCTCTAGGTGAATGGCTTTGTAGAGAAGACATAGCATAGTGGTTAACATAGTAAAATATAACGAAACAAGAAAATATTTTAACTATTTTAAATACTTATTTATGAGGATATTGCAGTGAATAAATATTATCATTATTTTCTTAGATCTGTGGATTTGGGGGTTTCAAGTAGAGGCATGAATAATAACTGGTAACTTCAAAAGCCCAGTCTTTAGGTAAGCATCTAAAAGTCTACTGGCTCTCCAAAGCTTATCCTTGACATATCTGTTAGGGCCTCTATATTTTCTAAGAGAAATCCACTTTCTTGTTCTGATTCATCCACAGTCAGCTTTCCAGTAAGTCCTAATGATCCATCACTGTAAACTCCAAAAACTTGTAGTGATTGCTGACCTGTTGAAGTCAGTGGGACATATTCTCTAGCATGCATGTATGGTGGAAAAAGTAAAGACAGAAAACACTTAGCTAGGACTTTAGTAGTTTTCCTTTTAAAGTGATACAAACTCATTCATTGCTTTCTTTCTTGTGTTTATACCAAAATTTATTGAAGTTCATGAAAAAACTCTTCACGGGCTGCGTTTTGAAGGGCACTATTATTTGAATTACTGTTGTTTCCATGTGAGCTACACTTCTTTCTTGATAATGACCATTCTGATGGCAAACACGGCCTCCTTCTCCAGGCACTGGTGCCGCTACAGGGTGTGGAGCCCGGTTTGATGATGACCCAGCTTTGACACCAGCTCCATATTTTCATGATGTAAATTCAAATGCAAGAACTGTAATACAAAGCCACATTGCTGTCATAACCCTAACAGTCTTTAAACAGGCTACAAGAGCATACAGTCAAATATTTGAAATGGATCATTTTCTGGCAACTTCACTTCATCCATCCTTTATAGGAGGAAAATTAAATCTATGTTTCCACTGAATTCAGGCAAGGTTTCTGGAAGTATGTTCTTGTAAACAAAATTACAAGAATTCTTCCCACCTGCTTCTTCTTTCACTCCTGATTAAACCCTAAGGTCAATTATTTGAAAATCTGAGGAAACTTCTGAGTCAGATGTTGATCAGACTCCAGAAAGAGAAGAAGTCCAAATGGGAAAAAGAGAACGGATGAGACAAAACCAGTAATATTGACAAATAGGTTGGCTTTTTTAATTTGGTCTGTCAAATTAGAAGAGGGAAATTGTAATGTAATAGGAACAGAAACTGTTGGTCATAATACAATCTTACATTTATTTCAAGTAGGTGGAAAGTTTCACAGTAAACATATTTTATCCAGAGTGCAAGAATGCTAGGGCTGTTTTGTCTTCCTCTTGAGAAAAGGGTCCTTCTCTCTGCTTTTCCGTATTTTTTAAAAGAGCCATTCCACCTAGATACTGAATACCTTTATAGGCAAAATTCTGGATGAATAGTTTTAGTCTTCCCTCTATGTAAAATGGCACACTGAAAAAAAAATACATGCATGAAGGCAAGGAGCTTGTTAGACTACATCTTAGTGGAAATTTGGATTTAAAAGGTAAGCATATCCCTCTTTGGTATCAGTGTTAACCATTTGGTTTAGAATGTCAAAGTCTATTCTTGTTTACACTGAGAAGACTCTCATTGATTTAGGCAGTAGATGCACATGTATATTTGACAGCAGAGCTTGGTTTGGTAAACCTTATTGGCCATACTAGACACTCTTGCGATACCTATACTACTACTACTAGAAAACTAAAGGACCAGGCTCTTAGTTAAACCACTGGCAGGTGCTCATTCATAATGTTCATTTAGCATTTTCTTGAGCATGGTTTAACCTGAACTACACAGCACTTCTCCAACGATGCCTGAGCGCAGCCTGCAGCATAGCATGGGCCAAAAACTGTTCGCAATAAGTGAAACTACAATGCTAGGACACTGGAGAGAGTTTAGCTGCATGGCCTTAGCAGTACAAAAGACCATGACGTATTTTACAGCCGTCGTGCCAGTTGACTGTAGGTCCACCAAACAGGCCATGGCCCATTTGAGCAGATGCAGCCTCTAAAGCCAGTGCTGCCCTGGAGGATTCTCTGTAGGACCTGGACCTAGGTGTTGAGATGCAATATATACAGGGAAGGAAAGGAAATTAAAATCTGTCGCATCACTAGGGATGCTTTTGAGAGGGTAATGATGCAGAAAATAGCACTGTAGTTCGTTAACAGTCTTGTATTACCTCCTGTGGAAGCTAGCAATGCAGGCATAGAGAGCAAAAGGAAAATGTCTGAAAAACCTGATCTGGAAATAGCAAGGGAACCTTTTAATAGCAGCACCATGCCCAAGTGATCATCAGCAGAAATGGGCCTGAGAGTTGAGTGAGGAATAGAGCTCACATGATCAGAGGGGGGCACAACCCCACTCTTCCCTCAGACCCAGTTTTTAACGGGCAGAAATCAGAGTAGCCAGCATGGCTATTCTCATTTGCGCCAGCTGAAATTCTGAGGCCCTACCAAGGCAGTGGGACTCTTTCTCCATAGGATTTACAGGTAGCCAAGTCTGAGCTGCTTCTTTACACTTAGATTTCCAGCAGCAGCAGTGCCCAAGTTAGACACTTTTAGTAGGTGGGATCATTTTGGTTAATCTCAGCTACCTAAAAGATAGGCATCTTGGCATCCAGGCTCTCTTCAAGGTCAGTGGAGAGTCACAGGCACATCCAGAGCCAGATTTTCCTTATTCTAGAATAAATATCTAAGACAGGTAGGATGAATCTCCATCTTTCTCTCTCTATTGGTTATAGGAAAAACCTAGATGACTAACTTAGACTAGATGTCTAATTTTCATACAGTTGCATTTGAATGGCTTACCCACCTTGTCCTTAATGAAAAGCAGAGGCCTTGTGAAAATACAAGGCACCTCAAAGGTGAGGCATAAATTACAAATAGGCAGAATCTCTTTCTCTGCTATCAGGACCTGATTCTCTGTCTCCTAAAGTTAATGGCAAAGATACCATTGCCTTCAGTGGGAAAGATTTGGCCATCGACACTCAGTGGTTCGGTTCTGTGAGAAGTCCTGCACCTAGGTAAACTGAAATTTCAGTGGCATCTTTAGTAACACAGGATTTAACAGGATTTGGTGTCTTGCAAAAGCTAACCAGAAGCAGGAATCTAATATTGTTCTGGGAACTATAATATTCCTAGTATTTTTCATATGATACTTATTTTCTGTGTCTGAGGCCGTAAACTCAAAATGGACTAGTCATATTTTTGTCAGATTATTTGTGGTAGTTCATGCAAATAACATGCAGATGGGTGATTCATCAAAGGTCCAGCATCCAATTTCTTTTAGAGCTAGATCAGACTTTTCTTAAAGTGTTTTCCTGCTTTCTTTTTCTCTTGTTGATGTTTGCTTACCAACAGAGATCCTGAGCTCTGGAGTGACCCTGGTGGATCTGTTCTCAGCACTCTCTGGTGCAGGGAAGAGAAATACTGCTGGCCTGCTCAGTATTATAACAAAAAACAATTCATAATGATCACAACAAATCCATAACAGATAACGGGAACTTAGAAGACATTCAGTGAGTCAAAGAATATTCCAGAAATTGGAAATCCCATAAGATGAAGTCAGTGAAATGGAACATATGTCATGAGACATAAAATGTCAGATGAAAATAAAGAGGGTTTAAGAAAGTTATTGAAAATTCCAAACCAAAATATTTCAGTCTCAGAATCAGGAAATCTGAGAGTGAATTGTCCTGTGTTTTGAAGCCTCAGGTATCTGAATAAGCATTTAAGGAGGGGAACAATTTTATGAAGATGATAGGTGGCTTTTTAACATCTGTTTTTACCCATGAGAATCTTGCTGAGACATTGCTTGAGACATGCTATTTTAAGGGATTAAACATGAGATTGGTGAGGTACAAAGGAAGAATGATGGAAGAAATTAATAAATTCAGGAGAAAAAAGTGAAATACTCTTGAAAGTTTTGACAAGACTGAGCAGTGGATTTACTGAGCTTCAGACAAAGCAATAACAGTACAACCTAAATATTAACTGCTACACTAGGAAACTGAATTGTAGCAACCATTTTATTTAGGATTCTTTTTAGGTCTTAAAGGATAATATTTAGAAAGACAACAAAAATATTCTTAACTGAGTACTAGGAAAACTGACTGAAAAATAACCATTTAAAATATTTCTGTAATGCAGCCATGTTTTTATTGCCATTTGCATTTCTCACACAGTGTATAAACATTAGCCAGTCCTATGCTGAATTTGTAACTGACATTCCTAAGATTTTTTTTTGCACTAGTCTGGTTTTTTTTCTGTTCCACGTATTTTTTCTTTTTGCTTTTTTCCATATATCTGTAGTAACATCAATACGAGAGAAAACAGAAAAGCTAGAGGAATGGGCAGAGCAGTTCATTAAAGAGATCATACCTTTATCTGGGCACATCTCTTAGAAATCTGGATTAACCTTTAGCAAATGAGAGTGGAAACAAGCTTTAATTTAGTTCCAAGACTAATAAAAATGTTCTGGATGGAAATGTGTATCATTTACCAGCATAATAGTCTTCTTATTCATGTTGTCTGTCTATTGCATTTATTCCCTGGGGAACACATTTCTTCACATTTTTCTTCATCAAAGCCAGATTGCTACTATGCCACGTAAGTTGAGGCAGTACTTGAAATAAAAGAGCTGATGGCTCATCATTATATAAACCCTGCTCACAAGTTCAGAAGTGATGGGGTTACTGAGCTGCTCTGCCCTGTCTGTTCATCCACGTGGATTTCAGACCCGAGCTGCACATACTATGAAGAGGATAAGCAATGGCAAACTCCTGCTTTTGCAGCATACTCCACGATGGTGACTAGCTGTGGTATAGCATGAGCCCCAAAGCTGTGCTGTGTACTTCACTGTGCCATTGCCTCACCACCCAGGCATATCTCATTCAAGCTTTTTTCGCAACCCACTGCTCAGACTATCTCAGCTGCATTGAATATGGGGTGCGTGTTTAGAGTTGTCTCCCCACAGCTGCAGAGTACCTGTAGCAACATGTTCAGGGAATCCTTTAGCTAATGCTGGAATATCATTTTTCTATCAGGTGCCACATGGATGGTGGAAGAAGCCAGATTTGCTGGTCAGGGCTCCTAAGGTTTGTATTCCCATTGACTTCACTGAGTCTTTGGGAGAGCAGGAATGTCACAATCTGGTCCCTAGTATGATACTTTACATTTTCACTAATGAAATGAGACAGTCAGGATCTTGGCAAGAGATAAGGTAAGCCCCAAAACAGGTGAAAAGAGGCCCCATGCCCACAGCTGCTTCTTTCCTTCAGTCTTCCTGTGGAATATGTAAAGGAGTTGGCAAGGATTCCTGACATACAGGACAAAGTGGGAAAACAAACACAAAAAAAATTTTACTAAAGAAAAATTATAATCTTGGGAGAACTTCATAAATAATAATAAGAAGAAAAAGAGCAAAATTGTTTTGCTTTTTTCTGTCCCTCCACTTTGAAAATCTTATGAAAGGGAACAACACAACCTGACACATATTCACAGGACAGTTTTTAATCCACTGCTCTGTAACATGCTTTGGTTTCTGCATGGTATTTAACCATGCTGGAGTTTGGGAGCTTGCTACTAGACTCACACGAGAATTCCCAGTGCCAAGAAAATTAGCTCCAAATATATGATTTCAGTGCTAAAAGTGAATAGCACCTTTCTCCCAGCTACTTCAGTGCTACTGCTTTTGGTACCTAGAAATTGGTCTCTGTCCATGAAATTCGATCTCAGTCCAACTCAACAGAGAAGGGACTTGAAACATCCCTATTTTAATTTAAAAGAAAGAAAAAACACAGCAGCTTTGAGAAGGGTTTGACAGCAGTAGATGAGGAACGGCCAACACAAAGCATCTGGACAAACAATGGACTGCTTAATGCAGTGACAATGAAGTGTTATTTGCCTCTGTTTGTTTTCCCTAACTGCTTATTTGAAGTCAGTAATCTTCCTATTTTCTCCCAGTACTTTCCTCTACTTTTTGATCTTAAGAAACCAAGCAGTGCATTATGAACCCTCCAAGTACACACTATAGCTCTGGTTTCTTACAGCAGCTCTGTGGACTGGAGAAAAAAAGGACTCAGCTGTTCCTGAAATATTGGTTAGATATCACATATGCCTGTCCCAAGCCCAGTGGTCACATACTTTGTAATAAGTATTTTCTGGTACTGAGTAAGAAACAGCAAATTACAATGTATGCTGTTCCAGTAAACTCTCTTTCATCTGCCCAGTCCAGCCTTCTCACACTTACGGTGAAGTTTCTTACACCAAGACTATGGGAAAGGATTCAGTATTTAATTCTTTGATTACTTCAGCACTGCTCTGTGCTTATCACAATGTCAGGTAAGTGCCCAGGAAGAGAAAATAGCAGAGGTATACTAGGGACAAGAAAGAAGATCAAAAGGGGAAGATAACTTGTTGGGTCTGGAATTTAGAAATCTGGTCCTTCTCACAGGAAAGTCAAACTAGCATTATACAGGCAGACTCAATATAGAGCAAAGGCAGCAATATCGTTGAAATTTTCCTAGCAAAAGTAGATCCAGAACTATCGGAGATGTATTCCACATCCACCTCAGCAGAAACTCTCCAGGGTGTCTCAGATGAGCTGACAGGAGCTGGAATGGGAAAGGTCACAGTGCACCATCAGTCGTCGCTGCATCTGGCTAGATATAGAGATATATACATATAGCTGCTCCTCCTTGGGGTTGGCTTCCAAATCACTGTCAGGTTAGATACAAATAGGATTAAACACACAAAGGAACTATGACAGAAGAAGTGGCAGGATGAAAAGACGTTTGACTGAATAAGAAAAGTAACCCAGAGAACTGAACATGCTCTGCCTCAGATTTACTTGTCTTCAGATTTCATAAACATTGTGAAATGCTCTGTGGTCTCTTTTATGAACAAAATGTACCCAAAGGCCTTTGTTAGAAATTCCCAGCTTTTGTGGTCAAAAATCATGACAGACCACAATAAGAAGAAAAATTTTAAAGCTATAAGTGTTAGGTTCATGCTTATCTTCTGATTTCTGTGCCTTCAGAGTGATCCTGAGACATAATTTAAGTCTTTTTTGCCTCAGCAACAGTGTCCAAAAATTAACTTAAGAAAAAGGATGGAATTCTTAGTTGCAACCTCAAAGAACTTAGATATTCACCTCAGAGAACTGAGGCTTCGTAGTGACCACAAAGTATTATATGTTTAGATTAATATCATGAAAGCTGGCAATTCTTGAAATCTGTGATGTTCACTTCAAGTCCTGCTTTTAGGGATCCCAGAAGGAAATTTGTAAGGAAGGCAGGAGTGGAGCTGTTGGGGTGTGAGCTGATATATCAAGAGAAAACTCCTAATAGTATAGTCAGAGAAACTGGCAAGTGTCATTAGGTTGCTTTGCCCTAACAGAGCTGTCAGAAAAGCTTTCTGACAAACCAGTTGTTTTGATATTTTTTTGTCAGAAAATATCATCTGTTTGTTGACACTGAGTCTTTCCACAGGAATGTGCCATTTAAGCACATCTATTAAGAAAGCTTTTTTTAGGTTCATGATAAAATTGCTGATCAAGTATGACAGAGAGAGAGAAGCAGAGGGAGACCCTACACCCCCAGATGCCTAGTGGTTAGGGCACATAGTATAATGGAAGAGCTTTGTGCTAATTCCAGATCAGAATTAACTGATACTTCAGCTTGACTTTCTCAAATGAGAGGTGTCTGCCTCAGCTTTCTGAGAAGGGACTATTTTGGGACATGATGATTTCTCTTATTGTTCTTTGGCATAAGGAGAAAATTTATGAAGTCTCTGCACCATTATTAAAACTCACCAAATTCAGTTCCACTCATTTCTATTTCTGAGCTTGCAAATTTCAAAACACCAAAAGTAAATTGATCCACTGGATTGGCAACATTTTTCAACCTGCCATTTTCACGGAAACAGAGGAAAAGTCAAAAGCCAATATTTTGTCATTAGGGACCATAAACAACAAAGATGATAATATCTACAAAGTTTAAGATACTTTGGGATATTTTTGGAACTTCTGATGATGAATGAAGTAGGGCATCATCAAGCAAGCCCAATACTTTAATAGGTCTCTGGCTTCTAGGAGAGTGTCTGTCAGAAGAATCTGTCTTCGTTATGGAGGCTCCCATAAAGCACAGCTTTGAAATGGGGCTTAACTACAGTATATTCTTGTTTTGGAAAAATGATCCAGGGAGAGGTGTGCCATGCATTTTCACTTCAATGCAACAATCGTGTAAACTGACCTCACAGGTCAATACTCCTATAGTAGCAGCATTTCGTATTCGGCCTGAAAAAAAAAAAAAAAAAAAAAAAGATATTGTTCTTACCCTAGCTATCCTGTAATGGATGAAGATCCTGAGCAGGCAAGTTGTATGCTTACTGCCTTCCTTTTATAAATCACTGAAGGCATGACTCTTACCCCCGAGTGCAGACAGCATGGCACATCTGGGTGGGAGGGGAACCTGTCTGGAAGATATCAGCTCATTTCTGTTCCTGGTCTCAGACATGCTTATGTAAGGGTAATGCAGTAGCATAGAATAGTATTTTAAATTCGAAATATTCCTCATAGCTTAACACTGTAGCATTAGTCTGGACGGCAAGATTGCACAAAGGACAGCTTTCAAAGGGCTTCCAGTACTTTAGGGTGTGATTTATCTAGCAGAGGTATCCGATCTCAGCTAGTCATACAGGGTCTGTGGAAAAAAACTGCATATCCACATAGTGGTGGATTTGTCTTAATATAGGTCTGTGTGATTAACGGGATGAATCGCTTCCTATAACTGCCTCTCTCTCCCCACTCACTAAAGAGGTGGCACACATAACTGATTTAGACTGGTTGCTTCACTTATAGATGACTGAAATTAGATGAAATGAAAATCCCCTTCCTTTTACTGCTGTAAGTAGCCATCTAATTCCTATTGTATTGCCTGTGAGTGAGATATCTTGGTGTCTGTAAAAAGCAGTGATATACAAGTCAAAAGTTTTAAAATTTCCCATACACGGTTTCTAGTTCTGTTCCAAGGAGGTCACAGATGGGAATGGGGAATCAATCCTCCAGGTTTATCATGATTCCTATTCTTTTTTTAATTTTATTGCTTATAGACAAAGGAAACTGCCATTTCATCCTTCTAATGCAGCTTTGACATATGGAGAGAGACAAGTTCTGCAAATGGGTGGAAGTGAAGAGTACCGGAAATGTTGTGGAAACATTAAGATCCTTGTGGCTATAAATCCTGAGTGATGCCAGCTGGAAACTGTAATTTAAGAATCAACCTACAATAAAAGTTTAACTTAAACCAAACAGCCTAACAGCCTGTTTTTTTTTTAAGTTCTTGTTTGTACAATGTGAATTTTGTACTCACTGATTATACCACACTATTAGCCTCAAATAAATCAAATCCCCAGAGATTATCTGCAGAGTCAATTAATCTTAGGCAGAGCAGTGTTATCATCTTTAATGTATAGTAACCCAGACCTGGAACATCCATGTGTAACATGTAGGCATTATTCAATCTTAAATTTCTTCAATAATATTCAAAATGAGGTTACTCTCTTTTTCAACTGATGCAATACCTAGACTGAATATCCTGTGAATATCGCTTGCATGAGAACTAACTACTCTCATACGCATTTTTAGCAATCTCAGTTTAAAAAATGGCTATCTACTTTCTCCTTGATAAGTTGTGGTGCAAGTATTTGCTGTAGGCTTTTGAAACCTGCCCAACACCAAAAGGTCTGAGTTTGAAATACAGATTTATTCCTATGAATACAAGATATGATATCTCATTGTAGTCAGTGGACTTTTCCACTGGGGCAGTTCCCTGGTCATGTTCCATGGTCTGTGATGGTGCTCTGACTTTGCTCAGTCCTTGTAAAATAGTGTCTCTTCTTGACTGGTACAGAAAAATCTTGTCACTGCTAGTTTTCCGCTGGCTCATATGAAATAGACTGACTCTTAATAAAAAGTATCTCATAGTCTTAAAAGGAATAGCCTTTACTGAATCTCTCTGGATAGCTTTTCCCTATTACTAAGCAACCATTATTAATATTCTAAAAGATTTAAAAGTGGGCAAATAAAAGGGGGCTGGGTGTCATATTCCTGGATTTCTACATATCTGTGTAAGAATAAAGCAAATCTAAACGTCAGATTGAAAGCTAGTCTTTTATATCATAGAGTTCAAGTTCTAATTAACTTTTATTTTCACAGTTACTTTAATTTCCTTTTATCTTTAAGCTAATATAATCTTCCTCAGCTATTTTACTTACTGGTGCCATTTTATGATCATCCAAATCATATCATTTGCATTTAACAAAGATCCTGAAAATTTATTTAGCAATTGTTAAAACAAGGTGCTGTCGCACTTACTGTGAATATGTCACTGTTTCCAATTCAGGTCTCCTTGGGCATGCAAAACTTCTGCTGAGTTGCAGAGAAGACTTCAGGAATAAGAGGATAAGAAGAAAGAAGAAATGGGCCAGAGGAGGGGAGGGTATTCACATCATCTAGCTTCAACTGGCTAAGTTATATCTTTAGGTCAGAAGACTAGATTCCCTAGTTTGTTTTATAGGAAACTAAATATATACCAGAGAGAGAACTGGCTAAAAGTGACTTTGAGTGGGATTTTAATGTGGGGCTCTGAACGGCTGATTAGAGGAGCTCCACTAGGTCAGTAACGGAATCCGCCTTCCCCCACATAGGCACTTACTTGATGTTGGGGCCAGAATGACATGGTATGAATACTCTTTTTTAGAGCACTGAGTCAAAAACAAGCCCATTACAGGGTGTTAGCAGGTAAGTCTGTGAAACTAGAATAATTCAAGTGTTCCTTCTATGGCTTGTTTACTTGACTTAGAGAATTGGGCTTGTTTGTGTTTTGGAAGAATGGCGGCAAGAGAAAATGATGCTGCTTCTCTCTGCTGCCATAATCTTTCCTTCCCCCTGACCTGCTATGTTCAAACATATCATTTGCCTTTCCCCCTTGTTTTGGCAAGTATCTGGAGCATAAGTGAATTTTCCTGGCAGATTTAGGGCCTTTTTACTTGGAAACTGTAGTGGAGAATGGGAGTTAAAGAATCAGAGCAGAGTCCTACATGCTGTACCCAGTATTTACACTGCAAGCAATGGCCGTTTTGTGAGAGGAAGTGCACCTTTTTATCTTAAAGGTCATAGAAGGTGCTGTGTCAAATAAATCACTACATTTTGTGGCTCTCCTGTTATTATATGTTTTCTTCTGAAGATGCAGAGCTCCAGACCGAAAGCCTGATTCTCAACATGTTCCATGTACTGGTGTCTTGCTGTGCGCATGGGGGATTCACAGGGCTGGGTCCCAACTGCATGCTAAAATTGGATGGTTTAAAATCAATTCCTCCTTTGCATGCCTTTCAAGTCTAAACAGATTGGAAGCCCTCAGGGTTCTGAATGTGACCTGCTCTGCAAGCACTTTATGAGATTAACTCTCAAAGCACAGCTGGTATCTGTCTCCCGTTATGCTACGTGTTAGTGATGCCATCAAATTGCATTTGGAAGAGCAGAGAATTCTGCAAGCCTAAACTCAAATCCTCCTGAGTAAAACTTCCTCCAAACTCCTTATGTTTCCTTTCTCTTTATTCAGAGTCCTGCATGGAAAATACTTGTAGCAAGAATCCCAGATGTTAGTATTATTTTATATTATATTGTTTGTGGAGGAAAAATATATATTCTTTACAGCAACTCTGGAGAGACTTTAGTTTTTCTCTTATGTACAGTGAGCCTCTCAAAATCATGGTAAAGCAAAGAAGCACATTTTTTCCCTGAAATTTGCACAGAGCAATTTTTCTTCAGAGAAATCTGCTTCATAACACTGACAACAGTAACTGAACAGTTGTTAGGAAATAGGATTCAGCAACTAATCTAAAGGAATGAGAAGTAGGAGCTCTCTTCCTGCTCACAGCCTGTGATTAACTGCCAAGATCAATCCATGGGGTTTTCTTTTAAATTGGATTTATTCAAATGTCCACTATATAAACAGCACAGAAAGAATGAAGACTCAGACTTTATTGGTTGTTTCACCATTATTGTTTGGCATTTATACAGGCAGTCTGTCAGCTGTCAGACCCAAACAAGAATAAAATTACACTTCTGGATTTCATTGGAGTACTACGATTGGCCAATGTCTGGACCAAAATGGAATGAGTCTGAGCCAAATATGTGTCAAGATTTCCCCCCTAGGGATTGCTGAAGACGGGAGCTTCAGTCCTGGCTGGCTGCTCCTCAGTGTCCCTTAAGATCTTGTTATATCCCTTGATGAGCTGCTCCTGCAATGGCAGTAGCTGATTCAAACACTAAAGTAGGTACAGAAAAACTGCAGGACTTATGTTCTGCTGTTACATCTAGAAACTAAAATGCCTTAGCTGCTTTGCCTATTTGCTAGTTCATCTATATTTGAATATGAGATGACATGATGACCAAGGAACGTCCAAAAAAAAAGAACCAGTATATGAAAGTTTGTGCTCAGAAGTTTTCATCCCATCAAATAAAAAATCGGCAGAGGAGGAAATAAAGAGTAAAGTTTGGACACAAGATTGCAAAAGGTCATGATTTTGAAGAAGAAGTGGTGCTTTTTTACAATTTTCAAACTGAAAAATCCTTAGTTCCTACCTGGATTTTGGATTCAGCTAGGTCCAAATACTGGGAAAAAATCTTTGCTTTAAACACTGTTTTTCCCCTCGTGCAATGTAAAGCATAATGATTTAAATGGTCCTGGTGGAAGCATCATGTGTCTGTTGTTACTCTGTTTTTAGGGCAAGCTCTCTTCAGTTTCATGTAGGCTAAAGGATCCAGACACAACTTCTTGGAACTTCTAAAATCAGAATAGGATAAATTCTGATCAGCAGTTGAAGCGATACTGGAAAACATGACTAATTAAACATACTAGGCTATAAAGAGGGTGGAGTAGAGCATCTGCCTCAGCCATATTCCAGTCTCAAAAGCCTCAAATGCAAGCTTGTGTTGCTTAACGCCCTGGAAAATCAGGTGGCTCCTATTTAGATTCAGTAGACAGTTTTAGCCACCCATATTTAAATGTTTTGCCAAGTAGAAAAAACCTAAGTCCACCATAGTTCTGCATGAGCTGTGTTTTTGTTAAATGATCACATTAGCTTTATCTGACTAAACCAACTTTCTCCCATATTCCAGTTGCTCTGGGGGATGAAGAAGGAAGGGGGAATAACAAAGTGATAACCTCTGCTATTACAGGAGTAACACTTCAGTTTCTCTTTGAAAATAGAAATAAGAGAAGTATCTTTGGGAACAGAAAGAAAAAAAGCCTGTAAACTTCCAGAGAAACCCACATAGCCATTAACAGTCTTGGGCCAGGAACTTTCTGATAAATTCTGTTTATAATGTTCTTATAATATGGGACATGTGACAGAGCAAATGAATGACTGCACTGAAGAAAAAAGACAATCAGCAAGGATGTAAAATCATACTTGGCATATTTTCTTTTGCCTCAGAGCTTACTAGAAAATCAGTCTTTCATTTTAGCATAACCCCAAGTCCAGTTTTTTAAGAGTCTTTAGGTTTTGTGGCTGGTTGTTAAATGCGGGTAAAAAGGAACTTTTAAACACAGTACACAGTTACGTTTCCAAAACCTACATCAGGCTCCGAATTGTTCGCTTTCCTGGGGCAGGGGAGAGGAAAAATAACTGAGGTGAATATTTTGTTCCTTGCTTTTATATTCTATAGTATTAAAAGATTTTAGATCAAAGAGGTTCTTTGTTAAGAATCTCCAAGTCAAGCCTCAACTAAGGACAAGTCCAAATGGTGTCCTTTTGATCTTTTTCCATCTCATTCTTGAAAGGTATGCTCTGCCTACCTTCCATCATACGAGCCTCATTGGTGATAGATGTTCCCCACTTTCAAATAGGGACTGACCAATCCCTCTTTGGCCAAATACAGAATCAATGTCTTTGAAGAAAGGGTCTATATGTTCAGTAATCTTCACCATTCTTGCCTTTATAAAGCCAGCACTCCGGAGAAACAACAAACTTTAACCTTTAAAGGGCCCTAAAGAGCCTTTAACTCTACAATGCGTGTTACTGAAGCCAGACCACTGAGCTGACCAACCATTTATTTTCAACATTTCTGTGGAATATCTGTAGCCTTTCTTTATCTGCAGCTAGAGTTCTGTGGATTGGCTGCTTGAAGAAAGATAAATAGCATTGGTGATCAGGGTCTTTCTCTACTCTCTGAACTTTCCTTAAGGTATTTATAACAGGCTGTGGAATGTTTATTGCTTTCATATTACAAACAAAAACAAAACCAAAATCAATTTTATGTGAACAATTTAACTGCAAAAGTATTTTATGTTTACTGCAGTTAAGTTGTAATTAGAGTTTCAGCAGAAATTTTCAAATACCCAATTGCAGTCAAGGAAAAAAGTAAAACCAGATAGAAAGCAGTGGCAAACATACACAGGCAGGGGTTTTGTTCCCGTGCGAGAAATCTGAACAAAAAAAAAATCTATCATTGCACTGTGGCAGCTCAATGTTACTGACAAAACCTCAGAATGTAGCCCTGCAAAAGATGTGCAGTGAACACCTTTTTTTATTTTATTTTTTTTCTGACTTGCCATTTCACAGTAAGCAGGGACTTCATTGTTGTAAGAAGAGAGTTAAAGGTAAAAGATTTAGATAGAAAGGAGCTCGCAGAGCAGTGACACTTCCAACACAAATCTGTCTTCAAACAACAAAGCTTTTGACAGACTGGTTTGTCTCCACAATACTGGAGGTGGCTTTCTGAAAGAGCCTGAGGTGCCACAATTGTGAAATCATAATATCAGGTCCTGCTCTTTTGCAGCAAGGTTTTCATTATCTTTTCCAAAAATGAGATCACATCCACAGGGGAGAGATGCCTGGATACATTGTCCATGACATGAATGATTGGCTGAATTACAGCACATGAGGGAATGAGGCTCCAGAATCTATACTATTTGTTTTAAAAACTGCCTGTGCAGAACTACCTTTACCAGATATACTTGTGTCCCCCGATAAGTGAACAGAACCTCTGCTTTCAGACATCACTGGGAACATTTGTCAAACTGCAACTGGCAAACAGGCCACAACCAGCTGCAGAACTGCTTTTAATTAAGCTCAGTGCAAGATGATGTGGAAGAGAATTTCTCTTTTCCTGTTGCATGAAGATGCACTGATTCAGCAATAATTGAACCCTAAACACTTCATAAACTTCTTCTGGGAGGAGCTGCAAGAAACGCCAGCAAAGTCATCTGTGAGTCATTAAGAAGAGAGAGGCCTCTGTTGAGGCCAGTCTTCCTGGTCCCAGATCACAAAGGAAAGGCAATGATAGTGGCTGGCCATCTTGAGTGTGGTACTTGGCATAAACATGCCATATTGTGGGTCTGCTGAAGGTAGCTGTTATGAGACAATAGCATTGTGTCTTCTGATGTGGTCTAAGATTTCTTAATCAAAGACACTGTCTTCCAACAGCTCTTTTACCCATTACATTATAACTGTTTTTAAAGTGCTTATGTTAGAAATGCAGGACTGCATTTACGTTACTGCCTTGTGACTGCCAGAGCCCTCAAGTGCTTTATTGTAGTAGATTACCAGTTTTGCTGTAGCTAAGGTAGAGAATTCCTTATTGTTCACCAGCTTTTTTATCCTTTAAGACTGTAAACTCAAATCCTTGCTTATATTGCCTCAAATAGTATCTGCCTCCTGATGATGCAGGACTGTGTTTGTGGCCCAAACCTCCAGCCCAAAGAGCAAGAAGTTGAGATACAGCTTTCTGAACAGAACATCATTTCTTAGATGAAATCCACTGCTGTGTGCATGTGTGTACAGCTGTGTAGATCTCCATGGACAAGTCTCAAAGCCTGGCTTCACTCCTGCCTCTCAGTCATTTGGTGCAAATCTGCCACTTCTATGGGGAACAAAATCCAATGGCATGTTTTGAAAGAAAGAGAGAGAGAGAGCGCAAGAGATTAGTCTCTGCATAGAGGTATGCCTAACTGTTAGGCACTAAATGCAATAGAGTGAGCATCAGCAGGCAGAATATTCCAGCTAATATCAGAATGTCCCAGCTAGTATCTATCCATGAGACAGGGGTTATGTGAATTTAATTGCTCAAGGAAATGTGTTTGTTGCTGATTCCATGTCACACCCAAGCAATGTAAATCTGAACCTTGCTCTCAGCTGATATCTGAGAAAGGTCTGCAGTCATTTTACTAAAATCCATCTCTGCCAAAGGAGTGTATATATATGGAAGAAATATAATCAGAGTATACTAGCTAACCAGAAGCTAGCTGTGAAGCGAAAAGAAAGTGCAACATGTGCATGCTGCCTGGGAAGTGATGGGGGAAAGTGAGGTAGCAGCTTTGGGGAAGAGGGAGAGACTGGGCAGAGAGACAGAAGGGAATAAATGGAATGAGAAGTTTTGGAGCTTAGGGCAGAGGAAGAACTGGGAATTCAAGAGAGCAGAAGGAGGCAGGAAGCTGGCTGGGGAGATGGGGGATGTAAGAAATAGCGGGGGCCAAAGATCACTTTGCTCTTCCTTCCCAGATGTGTTTTTGGTCACTGACACCGGGTCATGGGTCGATGAGGCCCTCCTCCTGTCTCCAGTTTAGTCAGAAATTTCAGCTAGGGAAAAGCAAAGAGACAAAGATCATATGGATTTAATCCTTAAAAGAGCAAGTTATTTAAAAGGTCTATGCTTTTATTGACTACCTCAAGTGTGGTGGTGGCCTGGTTAGCCTCTGAGGAAGGGTGGGGGGGGATGTGTTAGAGGTGCATGGACTAGATAGACCGAGCACAGGAGAAAACTGACTGAAAAAGAGGCAGGAATTCATTTCAGTGATGTCCTACAAATGATCTGCTTGAATGACAACTCCCTAATAAAGGAGAACTTTGAAACTGCTGTTAGTGATCCTCCACAACCGAGGGCGTTAAAAATAACAAGCCCTTGTTTAGGTGCTAGCTGCCTTCCACAAAGTTAATTGCTTAAAGAAGAGGGAGGGAGAGAATGAATTGAAAAAATAGATAAATTGCAGGTAACTTGTGGGGCGGGAAGGAAAGGAAAAGAAGGAGACCATATGCCTGTGTTCTTCCTACCACGTATTTTTTTTTCAACCTGGAAATGTCTAGACAGATCTTGAAGATTTTCTAGATTTGTCCCAGACTAGCAGCTATCTGATAGCACTAACAGATGAATGTTATTGCTCTTGGTCCGAAGCTCCAGTCAGGTTGCCATATATCCCAAAGTCTCGGGCATGTCCCTAAGCAACTGCATGATTCACCATACCCACATAGATCTGAGAAGCTCTGGGCCCAATCTGTGTGTACTGCAAAGGTCAACTGAGTATGCTCAATATGTTTGTCCTGAAATCATTAAATTTGCTATGCACAGAACAATAGCATTAAATGTATGTAGTAAGTAGGTCCAATGATTCCTGGGTGCACCACAGAGCACGAATGCGTATATTTCAGTACAGGCTATCCTGGAGAGGAGTGTGGTAGCCCCACATACCAGTTTTCTTCAAGTATTTGAATTTGCTATGGCTACTACTTTATATATGTATTTCTAAAAAATAGGTTATATCTGTAATTTTCCTCAGAAACTACAAAACCTAGGCATTTCTCTGTGATTTTACACTCATGCCCCAATAAAAAGTGTACTGGAAGATGTAGGAGCTGTTAGGACTCCCAATAGCAACCATGTGGCTTAGAACAAGAAACATTAGATTAGCAGCCTGACTTCTGAAGAAACAGGAAATTAAGTGTGAAGTAAGGCACTTACACACTGGGCAAAACAGGTTGTTTTCTTTCAGTGAGAACAAGGATTTTCCCCCTAGTTCACTGAGTGCTCTGGGGTGGAAAAGCGCTCATCCCACTGGTGCCATAGACCTTCATACTTTCCTTATCATGAGGCAATGAGACGGAAGCTTTATTAAGAACATTCATGAAGTTTTCTGGATCACGTGCCTCCTTCCCTTGGAAAATCCTTAATACTACTAGCACATTATCCTATGCACTTCCTTCTAGCACTTAGCATGACCATATGTAGCTAAAAAATGGCAATAAGACCTCTTTGCCATCCTTGTGTTCACAGCTTGCAAAGGATTTAGAAACACACTTTCCTGCAGAGTTGGGGGAGCTCTTTTCCCCCTCACCCAAGGCTGATCAGGGCCAAGAGGCCAACACTGTTGCTGTCACTACAGCCCCAATGATAGCTGTTGACAAAGACAAGACACAGCACAGGGCATAACGGGAGAGCTGGCCATGCCTTGCTGTGCAGCTCCGCGCTGCAACCCCCATCCGCTGCAAGGCCCTGCTTCGCTCTGCAGGAAGCTCTCTGGCAACCACTGAAAAATTAAGGCTGCCCACCGTGATATTTTGGAGACGCCGCACGCTGTGTTGCAGATGATTGACACAGACGGTTTTATTGCAAGCAGCCATCTTCAAAAATCGCACAGCAGGCTTGGCTGTGAACAGTGTTGCAGTTGCAAGCAACTGACTGTAGTGAGATGCGAGCGGCTCCATGTAGGGGCTTCTGCCTGCTCTTGCCAAGATGGACACACATGTCATTTGCTGCACATGATTTCTGGACAAGAGCAGGATCAAAAAACAGAGAAAGAACTCAAATGGGAAAAATCACACATTTTGATTAGGATTCTGAGACAGCAAAGATTCTACATTTTCGGTACAGCTAATCCCTAACATCAGTAACATACCACCCTCTGTGAAGCAGAAGAAGCAGCTGTGCCATGAAGTGTGGAGTGACCCTTTGCAAATACTGACCAAGTAACTTTCTGTAGCCTGTGAAGAGTCAGGGCAGACTGGAGAGGAATCTAGGAAACTCTCCAGCTTGTCATTTTTCTGCTTTCAGAGATAAGTTTCCATTACTTTGAGGAAATGAATTTTATGGAGAGCTGGAGAGAGAGAGAGAGAGGAATCTGGGAAAAGAGATTATTTTTCAAGCTACTGAACATGGTATTTCCAGAATTTCCTTTGTATGTTCACTGTCTACCAGTCAGAGACTAGCTAGAGCACTTACACCCTTTACATGTAAGAGCTTTTTTGGTCATATCAAGCTACAAAATCCCTTCCTGAAATTTTTTGTCAGTTACCTTGCAGTATTTGGTATTACCTTGCTATTTGTAGTACACAGATAATAGAAGCTCAGTGTTGGATTTCAAGGTTAAGCCTGTAAGCTGGCCTGTGGTTTCCTACTAAAAAGACATTTGGAAAATAAGACCAGTGTGGAAGAGCTGAGAGCGCTGGGTTTGTTTAGTCTGGAATTGAGGATTTGAAAAGGCGAATGATAACAGTTTTCAGGTATGCAAAGACAGTTATGCAGAAGACAGTGACTGATTGGATTCCAGGATTACTGGGTATAGAACATGCAGAAACTGGCTTATTTTGCAGCAAGAAAGATAGATTTATATCAGACATTACCTGAGCATCGGTGCAGTTGCTTAGGGAAACCGTGGAATTCCTTTCATCATCCAACATCTATTCTTTCAAATGCACAGATATCTGTATGTCACGATCTAGATATGGAGCAAGGAGCTGGGCTGAATACCTGACCTCTTGGGGCTCCTTCCAGCCACACTTCTGTGATGTCTCTGCCCTAAGAAAAGGAGTAACTGTCTTTATTTAACATTCCATTTTCTTTGTAGAGCTTACGGGGACAGTTTTTCTGGGTGCTGTAGAAAGCTGTCTGCCTTGATAACCCGGCAGAGGAGGGAAAGGTAGTGGGAGAGGAGGAAGCGAGAGAGAGAGAGGGAATCATTTATAAACCTGCCCCCCAGACAAATGTGGCTCACAAAATTGGGTTACCAGGACCATCCCTGAAACCTGCCAATGTTGAAAGATGGGTGTCTCTAAAACTGTCATTCTACCCATCCTGGCACCTTTCAGGCACGAAGACCTGATATTAATATGAGATTTGAGAGCAGAAGGAGTGAAGGGTTTGGAGATCATGATATCTGAAGCAAGCTAAGGTAAGGTAAGGAGCTAAGATGGTCATCAGAGGCACAGTAGCAGCAGCCCAGTTTTTCATGGTATGTGAAGGTGTTTTGGGTTAGCACTTTCCTTCTGATGTGCCACCCTCTGCTCCAGGCAGGCTCTGTTTTGATCATTTGACCATTTCTTCATGTTCTGAGATTCTGCAAGGCCTCTGAGGAAAAGCCGCAGGTATTTTCTTTTCTTAAAGGCTCTAGATCTAGTCAGGGTAGAAGTCCTCAAGATCCCCCTGTGGTGGACAGTGCTGTGGCTGTGCTGTCATGATAATGAGTTACAGGCTGGTATGGGTGATATGCACTGGCTAAAGACAAAGTGACTCAACCCAAACATTTTTGTGGTGCAGAAGTCCTGGTATAAGTTTCTGGAAACTCCTTTTTCCCCATGCTGATGGTGGCTCTGCATTTCCCAATCTTGCACAGAAATGGAAATTCCAAAATCCTCATGGAAAAGTTTTGCTTGTGGTCTATGACCAAGCCATAGACATAAAGTACTGGAAATATTGTGAGAGCATTTTACCCATCAGCTTGGCAAAGAGTAGCAATATTTATTTATTTATTTATTGCCAAGACTGGCTCAAGCATTTAAGTGGTAAGCACCAGGACTTCCCAGACATTTATTTATAGTATTTCTTCTATTTCATAAACAAGAAAGTTTATAATCATGCTTGCCAGTATATCCTTCTGCAGTGTGTGCTGGTTCTCTTGAGAGATGACTAAATAAATCATCTCCCAAAATTTATGAGCTAGTTTTGTTTCCTACTCTGTTGTAAATGAAAAGATTTAAATATTTTTTTGTAGGAGAGGCCCTGTCCTTTGGGGGATTTTTTTCGTCAGTGAAAATTGTTCATACAGTATTTAGTATATGATTTCTTAGTTTGCATTGTTCCTGCGTTCAGGAGGATTGAATCTGGACCTCATTGTTACACTGTTGTCCCAAACTACTTTTGGCTTACTTCAGACTTGTGAAACTTCTCTAGTTGTAAAAAAGGACCCAGTGCTTCAGATTTAGGGAGGAGTAAGAGATTTCTTAGTTTCTTTACTTTGCCAAGAGTGTCTAGGATTACTGATGCGCCCCCAAAATAAAAGTAATTTATATAAAATACTCTCCTGTGTTGAATTTAGGCCCAGCATATCTTATAGCTCAGCTTTGCATTCACTGTATTGCCAGGTAGGGAGGAAGAGTGGTAGCATAAGAAGAATGAAAAAGTTTGAGCCCATGTTTGTTTTTCAAAATGATGGCTTTGAAACTTAAGTCTGCAATTCCATTTCTTTGCTCTTGTGTGGTATCAGCCACCTTACGATCATATTCTTAAGAAAGGGCAATGATACTTTTTCCTTTAAAATTTAACAAGAAATTCAAATGTTATCAGTAGCACACCACAATGAAACACGTAGTTTCTACAAGACATTTATGGATGTGTTTGCTTTTTGGGTGGTCTTTCCAAATTAATTTTGACATATATTATGAATAAACATCAGTCTTTCATTTAAGGCTTGGACATCTAACCATCTGCAATACTCATAGGCACTATAGTTGCTAGTTAGATGCTCACATATAAAATTGTGACACATTTTAAACTTTCAAAATTGGCAGTGTTGGATTTCCTCTCACCCTTAATATCTATTGATTCATGAGTTCATCTATTAATTTCTTGTTTGCCTCTGTTTAGAAGTAGGTTTGGGTCTAAGCAGCTATGCATTTATTATCAAGGCCTCTCAATTAGCCTGGATTCTTGGCTCCACCCAGCTTTTATCACTGCCTCCTGTATTTATACAGTTACTATCTGTGTTCCCAAGGCATTGAATATACCAGGCACTCCAGTTAATGTTCTCTTCTCTGCCAATATCTGCAACAGGAAGGAAAGAAGGACTTGTCGGTAGTGAAATAGGTTTGACAACAGTTCTCAAATGTGTGAGGGATAAGAATAGTAACATGAACCTTTGAAGGAGAGTGGATTGACACCTGGAATATGCTACTTGTTTCCTTTCATGCCCTGCTCAGCTGCCAACAGACCTGGACCCTTTAGGATTATTATGAGACTCAACTTCTCATGTTATCATAAAAGAAATGGCCTCATAAAAGGTAGGCAGCTTTCTGCCAGGTATTCAGTTGTCTCAGAGCTCAATCATTTCTGGTAGGACTTCCTTCTGGAATGACATTAGTGACTCTTTTCACTTTTAAACCCATGGTTACCATGGTTTAACTCTGAAGCTATCCTTGAAAGCAGAATGGTTCTGGAGTCTTCATCGTTGGAGATATTTGAAACCCAGCTGGACATAGTCATGAGCAGCCTGCTGTAGCTGACCCTGCTTTGAGCAGGGGGCTTGAACTAAACAATCTCCTGAGGTCCCTGCCAGCCTCAACCATTCTGTGATTCTGTGAAAACGTGGTCAATGATTTTCTTCCCCTCCTGACAAAGCTTTCTGTTCTTTCTTCTTCCTAGAATTTGGGGTGCTCAGTGGAACTTCTCTGGTGGTTATCCTCTAAATTTAACTTGACCTTTACTAGTCTATTTATTTCCCCATTCTAGCTGTGTAACAAATGTTATGCACAAATTTAGACATCACTGTTTTATTATTTTACTGCTTTCTCTAAAAACTTTTTTTATTCCATGAAGTCTGAGCAGTTAACCAATATTTTGGGGCTTTACATAGTTTTGGGGTGGTTTTTTTCCCCCCCACAATAAGGTGAACATGATTTCACAAGACAGAATTTTTGTTAACACAATCTAGTTTATTTACAACATGTGAATACCAAGAACCATTTGCTTGGAAAAGAAGAGGTAGAAGGAGACTATTTCCATGCTAACAATTTCTGAGTGTTTGGTTTCTCTCTTTTAGCACCTTCTCAAGGCCACACTTGTTTCTCTTACTGCTTCCAGTCTCTAATTGCATTTTGCTTCTGACAAGGGAGCCAGTTTCAACCAAAGAATGCCCCATTCTGTACTCTCATCAGTTTACAGAGTCAACTCCACCCATGTTACTCAGCCTCTGCTGAGACATTGCCCACATGTGGAGCTCTGGCTTGGAGGGTGCCAGCTGTCTTATTCTCAATAGGTGCTTAACAGCTTCTTCCACCTGGCCAGAATGAGGAACAATTCTCATATTTATGGCTTACAAACATATTCGCTGGCAGCTCCCCTGACATCTTTGTGATTACTGTAAAAAAGACATAGATTAGGCTGACAGGTGTAAAGCTGACATAAATTTAGCTCCAAGAGAGATGTTCATAGTGCTTTACTTTCAAATGGAAAAAGCTAAACATTTTCAATTCATGCACAGCTGATGAATGAATATCACCTCTGACCCCCAAAAGCAAACACCACCACCACCAAGTCATGTAAAAAAAACACACAAAAAACATCTATGGCCTGATTTTTGTTTAGGCAATTTCATTGTGTGAATTAGAAGATTGCACACACATTTCACAGATGAAAGGAAAAAAAAATGTGATAATTAAATATCGTAGTTTGGACATCAGGGTTCTTGAAGTCATGCTGAGTACCACCAGTTAGAAATTCTCTTGGACTGATATTCCCATCTTGCATCTGTGTGGAAACAGCTGTCATTATAGTTATTGTATTGTTACTATGGATCATGAAAGGAAGAAACAAACTCTGAAGAAAGATCGAGTCTCTCACTGTTTGGAAAACTGCAGAGCTTTCCTTTTCTCCCAAATGTAATTAAACCAGCAAAACACCATTAGTTTGAAAAAGATCCCATTTTTTGGAAGTAAAATCTTGCATTTCACGTAACACCACACTGACACCTCACCATGAGGTCTAAAATGCCAGAAAAGAGCTCTGTTGACCTTTCCAAGCAGAAAGGAAACACACTTCCAGCTGACACATATACCCCCTTCCCACCACATGTAATTTGTGTTCTCCTCTCTGTTAAGAACATTCAAACAAACCTATTCTATTCATGGGAGACATTTATGCAGGCCCTGAACCACCAAGATCTTTACATTTAAAATTAGCCTGAACTATTTCCCGGAGTAGATGAGGCACAGTATTCTTCTTTCCCACATAAATCACCACATATGCTAAATATCACGGGAGGTTCCTTCCTTTCTTCAAGCTGACTTTCCCTGCCTCCCCACATCAGTTTGGCTATACCAGCTCTTCTAAAGAACTCCACATGTTGATGAATAAACTGCTATTTCCCACTTGTAATAAGATTACTCAGTCCTTGGGAACAGATTTATTAGCTACGGTTATTTCATGTCTAATCACAGCCTTGCTTTCCATAAAGAAAATGAACAGGGATGGATTGCATTTGAGAGCTTGGGGTACTAAATATTTGGATTAGAATTAGGTAGACTTTATTACTTGGAAGGAAAGCAAAAGGAAACAATAAAAAGACAGAGGGGGTGGGCTTTTTTGTAAACGTAGACTAATAAATATGAAGTCTTTCAATGGACTTTCTGCATGTCTCAGAGCTTTTACACAGGCCGAATACACCTTCACCATACTAGTCCAGCAAAGATGTCATCTGTTATGAATAAATAATGGGTAGAAACAGCAAAATGCAATGTAGGGAATAAACTACAACACCGGAATAAACAGGCCTGATAATAACTGTGTGGTGAGAGAGAAACTTTGTGTGAGGTAGAAACCACATTTATATCAGATGGCATGGGCAGCTGTTCTGGAGGAGAAGGGGTATGATGGGGTCCAGCTTTAACTGCTACTATCCCAAGCATCAACCATGCAGGAGATTATTTTGGGAAAAATAAAATCCAGGTGCTGCTTCTCATTCACCTTCCAGGGTGAAGCTTAGAGGGAGGATCCAGTCAGAGGCTCCAGCTGTAGGGGCAATTCCAGATGTAGGCAGACCAGGGAGAGTCCTTTGAGCATTTGGAAAACTTCCCACCTAGGGCAGGTTTGGACCTTTCATTACCATGCACTGACTCTTGCTCCAGTCTTTTCTTCCTGGGCTTCCTTCCTGATACTCCCTTCACCTCAATCTAATCCCCAGCTGTCTCTCCTACTGCCTTCTCCCCTTTCCCTGTTTCATCAGCCCCTGTTCCTTTTAATGTTCCAACTCTCCTTACTTTTCCCTCTACTTGATATTCCCACCAAGGTACCCCCCGTCTCCCTGATCATAACATTGGCATGAGGTCTGCTGCCATTCCCACTGTTCATGTTTGCTGCATGTTAAACCCATCCTTGAGTCCATCTTGCCTAGAAATTTTTTGCAGCAAGCTGCAGCAATAATTCTTCCAGGGCTGTCTCCTAATTTGGTGCTGAGACATAGTCATTCTCCTTATGATTGCTAACACATAAGTAACAAAATCAATCTTTTTCCCAGTCCCAGAATTCTGTTGGGTGTCTTATTGTATGGCCAGTGCAATTAAGGGAGATGACATAATAGGAAGGGTAATTTTCCAATCATATTTCTCAATGTAGAAGTTTCACTGTTTCCCTTCTCTTAGTACAATTTCTTGTTGCAGTTTTGGGAAATTAGTCCTAGAAGATACCATCTAGTTCAGAAACTCCTACTGGACTGGAAGAAGTGGTATATTTGAATATAATCAAATGATCTGTACATATATTTTAACAGTGGAAACCTTGTTTTGGTGATGACTTCACTCCTGCAGGACAGGCTAGCAATCTTCTTTGTTTTCAAGGGAGGGATAGGCTAACCAAAAGATCCAGGCAACGCTTTTGGGATTTATAGGGCTCACTAGCCGAAACCTCTCTCACAGAATGCTTCTGTTGCCAAATTACATGTGGAAAGCAGTATAGTGCTGCACTGGTAACATCATAGGCTACTATTATAGTGCCTGGTATATTTGATACTATCACGTCAGTTCAATACAGTAGTATATTTAAGATTAGAACTAGAACTGAACTGGCAAAATGGACAGTTTTGGGCATTCTACCAGACCCCAACAAATAACATATTTTTATTGTCCAAATTAAGGCCAAGCCTCAACTCAGCAAAGCCGAAGAATGCTTGGAAGACAGGTGTTTTTATGCATCTTGGAAATGAGAGCTCAATCCTGCTCTATTGTGGGTGCCTGCAGTCATTCCTATCCATGGTTCAAACTGTGGTTTTCCACAGGCATTTTCCATGGACTTTTGGCACTTTATCTATCCAGAGCCATGCAAAGATGCAGAATATGGTATAAGTATTTCATTTCTGGAACGAGTATGAGATGTTTATTTATAGTTCAGTGCTCCTGCAATATAGATTCTGCAATACAGTACCTGTAAGTACCATGTATTGCATACTTTTGTATGGGCACTTGACTTCGTAAAAGTTTCTAAGAATACAGCATGTGCAGTGAAGGCATTAAAATTGTGTCTGATTGTGGCAAGGCTTTAATTAACCTGCAGTTGTTAGCAACCAGGACACTAAATAACAATTATTCAAAGGTGTTTGATGTGAAAACAAAATTAGCCAAGTTCAACCAAAAGCACTACTGCCCTGCAGCAAGAGAACTGGAGGTGGTATGCATTTTGGTTTCACTCAGGGTTCCTTTCCACCTTTTTCTGCTCCATTAAAGCTTTGTTCACCAAAATCTCTGACAACCTTCTCTTAGTGAACCTCTGCTCAATCATGTCACGTTTGTTATTACTGCTTTCTTAATCCCCTTCTTTTATTGCTTCTCCTCACTTGCATAGTGTTTTCACTTCTCTTTAGCTGATGGCCCAGTTGGTATTCTTCAGAAGTATTTCCTTGTTTGCGTTGGTTTGGTCTGTCAGTGACTCTTGTATGGCTCTGTCCTTTTATTCTTATCCTTAGTATTACTCAGCAATATGAAATTATCATATATTACTCCTCAGTAATATTATTATATTGATTATTTGTATTGTGGTAGTACTTGGGAGCCTTGATCACAGGTTATGACACATTAATGTAGTCCCTGTGCAAATTCACCACCGAAGGATGATTCCTACTCCAAAGAATTTAAAAGTGTAAGAGAAGAGACAACACAGGAAAGTAAGTCACAGATTTGAGAGGGAAGATGGAGAGAAGGAAGGAAGAAAGGAGGGAGGGAAAGAGGGAAGGAAGAAAGGAAAGCACCAGAGCTGTACTGCCCCAATTCTTTATCTGCATCTGCAACTCTGGCCTACACCTCTTTTAATCAGTTTCATTAATCACTATTCCTTTATATTAAAGGGTTGCTATCATCTTAAATGATGAAACCTGAGTTCCTTAATTTTCCCACATATGTCCTTTTTAGAGTCTGCTAGGGCTCACATCAGCTCCTGAAAATCCTCAGATGCGATGATCATCCCTAACATATTACTCTCTTCCAAAAGCCAGACTGTGACCAATTTATCCATGTATAGTGTTTGTGGCCAAATCCTTCTTCCAGCATGCTTAAACCTAAGATAATGTAATCGATATAATCAAATTTTCCTTGTAGAAACACATTTACTTTTAGGGTGTGAACGGTTCCTAACACTTAAAACTAATGAGGCAACTACCGAAAATTATCCTGCAGCTATGTCAGAGAAAGTTGATTTTTGTACACGTGGACATGGCAGATGGGAATTCCAGAGATTCATGAAAACAAAATTCCAGGTTTGAATGACAGCCAGTTTGTGAATTAATGCAAAGAACATGGGCTAAATCTAGTGGCATGTATGCTTTTTTGATTAAACTGGAATATCAGAAGCATTCTTATTTTTCTTTAGGAAAATAGGGTTAAGTTTCTTCCTATTCATTTTTAATCAACAGTGACAGGATGTAGAGAGCATTAAAGAGATTTGTTCAGTGCCAAAAATCTTCATAGGGTGCTGAGGGTCTACACTTTGAGAAGTTTCAACAGAAATGGATAGTATTAAGGGCAAAGTTTACTGAGGGAACACGAGTATGGATTCATGAGATGCTGGCCACAGCTGCAAAACCAGCATGGGAAGTTCCCACTCCTCTTGTACAACCACTGGTCTTTAACTCCTGGTGACACGGTTTACTATCTCCTCAGCTGTAGAGTTACAACTGGTCGTAGTGTTAAACTGTCAAATGGCTCACTGAAATTATCATAAACAACTTTTCATAAAAGAGAAAGTGCTTTTATTCCTCATCCTGACTGCACCAGTAGTCTTTGGAGTGCAGAGGAGTGAATGCAGGATACATCCACATTTTTCAGCTGGTTTTCCTGCCATGGCCAATGCCTTACCTGACTATAGATATATATTAAGAGAGAGAGAGAGAGATGGTACACTATATTAACAAAGGAACTAAAGATGCTAGTAAATGCAAGAAGACTGAATATTGTTGAGCAAACCAACACCCTGCTCCTTCAAACAATTTAGCAAAGGTGGAATTTCTAGCTGACAGGAAGGAAAATTGTACTTGGTGGTATAATAAGATCTAAATTAATTAAAACACAAGGAGTAAATCAGTAATGAATGTCTGATTTTCTGCCTGCTTATAAATCTTTTCCTTTTTCCCTCCTCCATTTTTCCCAGTTCCTGCACACTCCCCAGCATCATTGTTTGGAAACATTTTAATGGGATTTTGAACACAGAATAGAGATCTCTGACACTGAAATGTAACATTCTTCATGTGACAAATGTTTTTGAAGCACATCTCTCGTAGTCATTTTGACAATCCTATGTGTGACAGAGGGCAGTATGTATGATTCCTGCTATGAACCTGGAGAAATGAGGCAAGAGAGGTAAATGGGACTGTATTTTCAAAGGGGTTACTAATTTTGGATGCTTTTGCTTAATTTGTTACTCTTTCTCGCTTAACAATGTAGAGCATCTTCAAGTCCTGTGAAGGCAGCTGGTAGTTATAAATGCTTAGCACCTTGGAAATTCTTGTCTTTAAGTATCTAACAACTACCCGCATTCAGTAAAGTACTTGAATATGAGGGCCCGAGGCTTAGCATGGTGCACTGGAGTACTTTCGTCCACTTTAGAGGACACACTTCACCGCTAAGAGCTCACAACACTTCTTCATGTCTTTCAAGAGTGGTGTGCTGCTGTCTCATCACCCCTGGACCTGCCAGTGGCAGCCTCCTCCTCTGCTTCAGGTCACAGCAACAAGCTCCTGCCTGGGTTGGCCTGGGGGGGGCAAAATCTGTTTTTGTGTCAGAGATCTACTCCCTTCTGCCACCTGCATCCCTTCTTCCTTGGGCCAAGTACTTCCATATTTTCCAAATTTATGCCTGAGAAAAATAAACTTTGCTAGTTAGAGACCAAGCAAATAGGAATTCCTCAGTTTCTGCTTTTTTTCCCCAAGGTTTTTTCCTTATTCTCTTGTGGTACTTTAGCCTTACCATTATTTCTCAATGTTTCTCCATCAGAAACCTCCTTTCATTCGAGAACTTGCAGTCCAGTAACAGAATATAAACAAACAGTAATAGAGAGGGAGTTCCTAAAAACAGTAACAGACACCTCCCTCTGTCTTCAGTATAAAAAAGCCTGCAAACCCAGCTGTCTTTGATGTTAGTACAGCATCTGAACCACAGTACTATTTAACTTTTTAAGAGTCAAAATGCTGTATAAGCAGCAAGGACACTGTCATCGGGCAATACAGGCGTTACAAAAAGCTTGTGCCACTGCTGCTCTCTTTCATGGACTTTCTGCCTTCACAATCTATGGACTGGCTTGAGATCTGACTATGAATATGCAGGAATCAGCTGAAATTTTCATTTGAAACAATCTTTGTGTCCAAAGATATCATGTTACTCCTTGGAAAGTGTTTTCCCATATGCTCTTCAAATTACAGCTGCTCAGACAATCCTCCTAGATCTAAGTCGTTCAAAACAATGAATATTGTACTCATGCTATTGAGGCACAAAATGTCTTCATACTTCATCAGGAAGTATTTTAAACCAATAAACAGGCAGGCAGAACATTCACAATTAGGGTTGCCAATTTGTCCTCAGTTCACATATTTTTTAAACAAAATAATATGTTGTTTTTCTGAAAAGAAAAAAAAAAAAAAAACATGTGAAGCCTGAGATCAGCTGCAAAGGAAACTGAAGATTGCTGTCCTGGAAGAGAGTAGGGGGGTTTATAGAGCTGTTGTCACTGCTGCTGGCATTTCCCTCCTCTTGCAGTCTCAGAAAATGCCCTCAGCCTTGTTAGGAAAGAAGCACTTTTGCTGTCAGAAAGATGTTTAATAAATTTGTTTCCACAGGAATGCAACTTTGGTCTCTGTTTAAGCAGCAAATTCAGTCTGTCAGGTTTGGGGAGTAGTGCTATTATCTTGGCTTCTTTTTTGGTAGAGAAGAAATTGAATCTCTGGCCATTACACTCACTTGGAGCAAAACATGAACCCAAGAATGGTTTCACTACATTAACTACTCTTAATGCTCCTCAGTTGCATAACGTAAGTATAAAATGTTGGCTTTAAAGAGACAATATTCATTTGAAATCTGTTCAGCCTTCAAGAAGTCAAAGTAAGTGTCAGTCCCCTAACAATTTTTGTAGCTTTTCAATTTTTAATTCTTTGTTTCTCGTTTACTATATTTGCAAAATAGAATTATTCCATTTCCCATAGCAGTATAGATCAAAGAAAAGCTGCTTGCATATGCACTGGAAAAGGTGAAATTACAACATTTTGAGTTTAGTGATACAGAGCTCTGACTCACTAATCAGTATCAAAGGTGTTTGGCATAAATTATGAAATAGATCACTTCCCATGGCACCAATCCTAAAAGTGACAAAATGGGGCAGACCACTACATCCATTGAGGGCCCGAGCTACACTGCTGGTATCTGCATGTGCACAACAACGACTCTTCATTTGAAAAGAGGACAATGGCGCATCTCTATACATCTGTCTTTAATTTAAATTTCATGTTTCTTCTTGTTGTACAAATGGAGCTATAAGTTCCTGACTACAGTTATATTTATACTCTTTCTCACAAGAATTGTGTTATTTGCTAAATATTTAAGCAACTGTCATAGTACTAGTCATATTTTATGACCCTCAATACTAAAAAGGAGTAAAACTGTCTTTCAGTTACCTTCTGTTAATAGTTCTCAATTTTTAGCTTTACTCTTAGATTGTCAGCTATCTGTTCCCTATATAGTTTTAAAGGAGCATAAAGAAATTCTAACATAATATATGTCTGTCTAGTAAACCCAAGCACTTCCCTTTTGTGACTGTTTGCAAATGATGCTCATATGGGTTCAGTAGGATTAATAGCAAAACATTTCCAAAGGAAGTTTTCAGAGACAGCAGTACTATGTTACAGAGGCGTTAGCCCAAACATCTTACTATCCTGTAAGGTTTATCAACAAAACTTTTCTAGGCACATAATGTATTTTATGAAATCCATTTGAATGCTTTGTAGCCCTCCATTTGGCTTTCCTTATTGTTCAGATTTTTATTCATTGGATGGCCTATGGAAATAGACTATCACTCTAAAGTAGTTGTAAAAATAGTTGGCACCTAATAAACATGAATAAAGAAACTTCATAACTGCCTTGAAAATGGGAATTAGTCTCTAATCATTCAGGTGCACCTTGCACAGGTGAATAGACTTCAGAGAACGTGGGACTGCAACCCAGGCCTGGGATTGTGCCCTCTTTTGCAAGTGGCCACGACAGGAGTTGTGAGCCCCACGGGCTCCTTCTCCATCCTCTCTCCATCCTCCTTCTGCAGCCACAGTGGTCTCCCAGGCAGACCCCAGCCAGCCTGCCTCAAGGATATGTATGTGCTCCTCTTGTGTCCTGCCAAGCAGGTAGTAAAGTTGCTAGAAGAGCCCAGGCGTATGGTGTCAGCATTGCTTTTGGGAGCAGCCACCAGCTGAGCCTAGGGCTGGACTTTTACATTCTCTGCTTGTCTAGCCAGGAAATCCAGTTTTTAGGAGACGTCAGGCTGCCCCTCAAAAAACTCAGTGTTTCCCTTTTGGAAACATTGCCACTTCAACTTTCACCATTTCTCAAAGACTTTGGAATAAACTGGGAAAAAAAAAATTGTGACTGGCCAAATTTTATCAAAATTAAAATGATGTGGTCACAGTAGTTGGAAGAACAATGTTTAATTTCTCAGGTAAAATAAAGGGAAACAATCCATTGAATGGTGTACTCAGCTTTTAGGAAATCATCAGTAAGCACCAGAAATATACCCTGAATATCAAATTTGAACAGGTTTGCATTGTTACTCAAACTCTAAGTCATATGTGAAATAGTCCAGACTAACTAACCAACAGCACAAACACAGAATAGGGAGCAAATGTCTAGGTAGCAATTTTGCAGAAAAGAATGTCAGCCATGTCATGCTATAGCAGAAAAAGAAAAAAATATATACTCTAGGATATATATACAGGAGTACTGCCTGTGAGATATATGAAAAAATTCTTATAATCTACAGATATAGTCATCATTGGAACAGCATCAGCTGGAGCCCGGTTTTGGGCCCCGCGTTTTAATAAATGTGGACAAATAGAAAAAAGGTCAGAAGACAACACTGAGGAGGATCAGAGAACAAGAAATCATGGTCTGCGAGGGAACACTGGCAGAACCAGGGGCTAGAAAAGAAAGAACTGCACAGGTAAAGGTGTACAAACTATTGAGATTGCAAAATGAACCATCTCATCTCCTTTACTGTGGTGGCTAGAACAAGAGGTGAACGGCTTAACGGCAGCAAGAAAGTTCCAGGGTAGATAGTAGGAAAAATTGCTTTCCTGCGTGAGGAAAGGTCACCTCAGGACTACAGGAAGAGTGGCAGAACCTCCATCACGGACCATCTGTAGGAGCTGCCTGGGCAAATGTGTCGGGAGCAACATGAGGACAACTCACCCTGCCTGGAGCTTTTGGGCCAAAATGACTTCTTTTGCAATCTCTCCCAACTGTATATTTCTGTGCCTCTGTGGTGGTTAGTCTTAATCCAGGAATCATTGTACGGAAGTCATGGATGATTACTAAGGATATATTTTTTTAATTTAAGAAATAACTTCAAAGCATAAGGTATAAAGAAAAATTTCCTATAATTGGGAGTCTGGGGATATGTTTTGCTGCCTGGAACAGAAAGGTTTTCTGAGTTTGCTACAGGTGCCATAACTTCTTGGCCTCTTCTCTGTTAGCTATTGAGCTTAAGAAAAAGATTTCAAGAGTTTGGTCCTGGGGGATTGTTTATTGAGAAAAAGAAGTATTCAGAATTAGAGTTCAGCAATATATCTGACAATTTTTTTATGTTTTAGATATTTCTTCTACTGGAGAAGAAAATCATTTCCTGTTAACAATTTCAATTCCATATTGCATCCATACTTCCTGAATGTATCTACAAGGTGTATCAAGAAATATGAATGTACATGTCGTGACCAGTAGGTTAGCTAATATTTATGATTTGTGTGTTGACTAATATTTATGGCTATCTTATAGAGTATAATTTTAACCCAGAATAATGGAAGCAATAATTTATCTATAGGACCTGGGAGATTGCTTGTCTTCATGAATCATATCTAAAATCCCAAACAGCTGTAAGAAAATTTGGTAAATGTAAGGTTGTTTCTAAGAAAAGAGCCAGCACTTGTCCGTGGAAATCTATTTATGAAAACACATGAGTGAGCTGGAAATTTCACACACCTGCTGTAAGTAAAAAGTTTAAACTGGAAGGAGGTCTGAGTTATCTCTACATTCATATACATATGAGGACGAAATATTTTCAAGCATTTGAGCAAGTTGTAAATCATGTTCCTTTTGATTTCTGTGTTTATTTTCAATGAATATATGTACATGTGAAAGCTCTTTCAAATGAATATTTGAATGTTTCCTCCAATAATTTCTCAGCTTTTTGCTCAGAGGAAATTACAACAAATATCAGTACATTTTTAAATCACTGTTTCTGAACAATTCAAAGACAGAAATTTTCCATTTTTGAAAGACAAATTGTTTGCTAAGAATAAGTCACTCAAGTTCAGTGATTTCTGTAGTTTTATAGTCACTGTTTTTATCAATATCACTGTACTTTCTTGAGTGCTGCTAATTCCAAACTAATGACATATTTCAGAAAGATTGTTTGGATGGAACATAAAAATCAGTCTTCTAAATGTTGCTTAAATACATGTCACTTTAATATTAATATTTGTATTACAGCACCTAGAGACCTGAACTGATGAAGAAGTCATATTTTCTGTTAGTAGACAAATACCTTGTAATAGAAACTGCAAGTCAAAGAGTCAAAGCTTTTACAATCTCAAATGTCCTATTGTTTCAACGTTTCAGATAACAGAAATATGTTTTCTGGCATATAAACCTATCCTTCTTGATATTTAGAAATACTCTAAGTACATTGGAAACTTATAAATGGTATTATTAGCAAAGAGGAATGTTGCCAAGAAACTGGTGTGTTCTATTTGGTGCTGAACATTAGTTCACCAGCAGTGCCTGATACTCTTCCTACTCTGATATCCTGCATGTCTATAGCAATAAAATAAAACTTGGCAGTAACAAATGCAAAGCAATATATTACATGATATTTCTCAAATATCCCTACATGAAGAATGTCAGGCCTATTCTATGCCAAGGAAAGATAAAGTATTAAATACAGGAATGAAATTAGAGAACTGTCTGGTTACTCTTCCTGTAATGTTTTATTCATACGTCATTTCACAGTAGCTTAAATTTTCTAACTCATGTCCCGACTTACATACTTGTATCCAGATATGTGGTCTCATTTCAGAAGCGCTGAATTCCCACATCTCCCACTGAGCAAACACAATTGAGCTGATATACAAAATTGACCTATTTACTTATGGTCAAATCCAACATCCACTGAAGTTAAAGAAAAAAAATCCCCCATGTGAAGTAAGATGAAGGACTTTGCTTGATCCTTTAGCTTTAGGCACCCACTAAAATAAAATTTTGTCCAAAGAACCTTTAAAATGTTCAAAACGAATTTTGCAAAAAAGTTTGGTTTTGAAGGAAAATGTTTATTTCTGAACGTTGACACTTATTCTGGAAAATATGTTTCTAAGTCTCTTCTACCTTAATAGTAGTTGATAAAGGACAGTGGCAAAAATATATATATTACAATATTTCTTATTCAGAATAGAACGCAGAATTTTCCTTCCAAATTATCTGGGAGAAACATTTGTTATTTTGCAATGTTTTATCATGAGGCAAAAGAGGAATAGCTGGAAGATAATTAAAATGCCTTTTAATAAATGCACTATGATTGTACATTATTCTTATTCAAACTACTTTCATATCTCAGCCTATTAATTCAGGCAGTTTTCTCACGGCCCCCTTATATAATCTATTTATACTGTGACTGTCTGGATTGTGAATGATATTTATTTTACTTTCACATCATACTGGGAAGCGTTCATTGCCTTCTTTTAAACAAGCACTTAGACCTTGCTACTTTTTGTGAAAAAAAAAAGGAGTTTTCTCTTAAATTATATGCAAAGCTGGCTGAATTTCTAGGAAAAAACCCTCACTTATTGAATAACTTGCCCCATAGAGCAGCACTAATTATTAAGTAAATCAATTTGTTAAATAATGCAATAAAATTTGAGCAACAAACCTTATTAAAAAAACAGAATCAAAACAAAATCTAGCACACAGATTTCCTCACTAATTAGTTACCTCTGGCAACTAATTTATAAGTACCCTTATGCCTTGTGCTTCCCTCTGGACGCATCCTAGGTAAACTAACCAAGGTTTCTGACTTCCTTGTGAAAAATCTTTACTCTTCTGCCCTTATCCTACTCCATATAATCTTAGAACTACACCAGGGCAGCCCAACTGCAATATGCAGCTTAAGCCCAGTCCTGCAGTGGCAGCTTAGCAGCCTGCTTTCTTGTGCCAGAACAAAATGTTTTCAGTGGCCTTTGTGCAATATATAAGCTTAAAAGGAGTTTAGCTGAGAATTATGTCATTCCAGTGTTCAATCCACCTATAACCTGGAAATAAAAGAGCCCACTTTTTTAAATTAAGAAGCTTTGAACATACAATTCGCCTTGCAACAATATAGGTTCCTTTCTCTAGAAGAGACTGAAGAAATTTCTCAGCATGAGAGAAAAACAAAAAAGAAATATAGCCCTGTGGGAGTGTTCAAGTGTACATATTTCTTAAGTCGGGTTGGTGAATAATAGGAAAAGATGCCAGAAAAATATATGTGCTAGGAGAAGAAATCTTTAAGAGATTCAGTCTGGCAAGCAATAGGTATAGCTTGAATTTTAATCTTTCTCCATCTAGCACTCCCATGCCCTCTTTTTCTTTCTTACTTTCTTTATTTTTCCCCTTTAATTTATTTAATGGTTCTAATTATTCACATTCAATCATATGTGAGTGGCATATTTTTTCACAGAAGATGCTCACTCACAGCTATCATCCATTATTTATAGTATTATGTACTAGAGCATAAACTTGTTAGGTATCCAAGGAATACACATTTTTGCGTACTAGAATGTCTTCCATTTAGTAGCCTTTAATACAGAAAACAATGAATTTAGCTACTTTGCCTTTTCCATATCCACCCTCCAAGAGTGGCTTTCAAAAGAAAATATCTGGACTGCAAATACTCTCTTCGGTGCCAGAAAAAAAGCCTAGTGTGTCTGTACAACTCTACAGTCCTGTTGAACTGCAATTTTAAAGTCATCTGGCTATTCTTTTGTGCCCACAAATCATATCACTGTGCATCCTGGTGTTAATATGTTCCCTCAGTAACTGGTTCACATGAAATGGGTGGCTATAAAATTTGCATCCACATTTTTATTGTACCAATAAAGAGGAAAGCCCAGGCTCAACTGCATTGAAAATTTACTCCATAATTTCTTACTTCAGAGGCACTGTGAAAAGAGGAATTTGGATCAAATAAGACAAGCCACAGGATTTCTCTGAAATAATATGCACTTCAAATTATCAAATATTTACAAATGATCTCTGCAAGGGTGCAAAAAAAACCCAAGGAAATTTAGATGACTGTTGTAAACCCAGTTACATTAGATTGAGCATAGGCTCATATTAAATTTTAATCACCAATATTTACACCAGAGAAACAAAAGAAATCCCAGTCTGCAATTCCTCAAGGGATACAGTATTTTTACTGAGTACAGCACTGCTCCCTTTTGCAGAAAATCAGAAAGATATGTTATTCCAGACATTTGAGATATATATTCATTTTCATTCATTCTCTGTTAAATGTAGAACAGTGTCCAGAAATAAACATCTGGGTTATACACATAGTTTTGCTGCTGACCTCTTTCTCTGCCCCCAAAGCGCAATGGAGTTTGGCTTCCATCTGTTCAGCACTGCTTTTGCTGGGTCCTATTTGCACAAACTGACGTGCCCACACTCTCACTACACAAAATAGATTAAAAAAAACTGAAATAAAATGTTACTATCCCTGGTTTTCAGAGTTTTCAGGGCTTTGGCACTGATATTCTCTGTCAAATCTGAAGAGGGTATTTAGACATTAGCCTTTCTGAAGTTGAACTTAAATCTGATGATTAAGGCAATCCTGAAGTCTACAGGAAAGTCAGAAATTCAACTCAGTCACTTTTTACAGTCTCTTAACCAAAAGATCATCTGTCCACTCTCCCTTCTTACTTCGGAAAGTGTAGTTACCTTTGCTTGTTTTCAGAAAGGCTTTTTGGAAAAGTTTCTTTTTGATTTGTGAACTATTTTGTTGGAGAATTATTCACTGGGCCTAGATCTTGTTTCAATGATGTAAGTCAGCTAGTTAAAGACTGTGAGAAAAGGCCAGGGGTCAAAAATAATCCACATCACAACTCTTTAAAATATGGTTATAATACCATCAAGATGTATAGATCCTCAGTAGATCTCAAGAATACTTTTCATAGAAAGTCAGTATCATCAAAAAGGGGAAACCAGGGAACAGGATATGATTAAGTCACCTGAGATAATTTGTAATTTTTATGTGGCAGCTAGTTTGGTGCCTTTATATTGGATACTCAAATGGAGGTTTGCTGTTTTTCATATATTTTGAAGATATGTGAGAGAACATAACACACTGAGAAAAGTTCATTCAAAAAAGGGCTCATCTTTTATCTCCAAAATCAGATTTTTCCCTTTGATTTTATTGGGCTAAAAAAAGAAGAAATTTAATCATTTTGGGGGAAAAGATAATTAGACCAAGACTGAATCCTCTGAAAATCCCTTAATGTCAATAAATACCTCTACATAATTAAAAGCATGTTATTGAAGTATAAGACTTTATAACATAACAGACGAGGCAGAGAAGATACTTTTTCCACTGTTCTGCCCTCCAGTGAAACTCACTTTAAGTTCTGGGTATCCCATTTTAAGATTAACTCAAGAGAATCTAGGGGAGAATAGATGAATCATAAGAAGATTAGAAAAAAAAGCATAACATGAGAAATGGTTTAGAGAACCTGTATTTCTTTAAAGAGAAGCCTGAGGAAGGATGCAATGACAGTATCAATATGCAAAAGATTGATATGAAGAAGGCAGTGATCAACTGTCCCACTAGAAGTAGAAGAAAAATAATTGGCTTAATTTGAATCAAAGACTGGGAAAGCTTTAATAACCCCAAGGAGAGTTAAGTAACAGGACCCAGTGACAGGAAGCGGGGCACTGCTGGAGTGCCCTGGCTCGGAGAAGAGCAACAGCCACAGGGAGAGAGCAAACATCTCCCAGAGATGCTTTGCTGGACCCTGGATCCCACAGCAGGAAGGAGGACTAGATGATCTCTTATGGTCCCTCTCCCTCATTGCTATTATTCATGCGACTTGCATGCTGCACTTCGTCACGAGCCTGCAGTGGCATACCAATGTTGTTAAAATGGGTGCTGGAGCTTTACTTCATAGGCTATAAAGTGCCATTGGGTCATCAACTCAAAAGCAAATTAGTGTCAAAACAGTGTTTGTCACACTTGTGTCTACAGCTTTTGCAGACTACCAACTCATGACACTGGTGTGTCAAATTAATTGCTAGCTTTCCTTAGATAACAACCTTTTTTTTCTGGAAATTAATGAACACTGAAGGAGATCACTCCATTATGCTTGGCAGCCCCATAAACTCTATGTCATATTTATTGTAATATGTAGCTAGTTTATGAGTAATGTACATTTAAACAAAGGAGTTGTGGGACACGAGCTTACAGTCACTCTTACTGAAAAATCTTATTGAGTTAAATAGGAATAAAATAAATATGGCTTTAAAGAAATGACTCCAAACCCAAAAGAATAAGATAATTAATGAGATTCTTTCAGCAGATTTTTGTATAAATAGAACTCTATAGCAGTAAAATAACTTTTCATTTATTTTCCATTTGATTTTGTTGGCTGTTTTAGAAATAGTATACAAAAAAAATTTCTTCCATTAGAAAAAATTACATGTGTCTATAAAGCCATTGCTCATAGGCAATGTATCCAGTTAAATCCTATGTTAGGCACACCATTCTCCAAAAGCAAAGAGACTAAAAGAATCAAGAAATTTATGCAGAGTTTTCTGTGCCTTATGTAATCATGGGTTGATTGATCTTGGACTACCTCTTGGATTTTGGAAAAACTAATATAGAAATACAAAAATTTGGTAAGTAGTAGATCTGCACCAAAATCAAGCTTTTACTCTTAAGGTAAAAGGCCTGGGAGGTCTGGGCAAAGGGCACTCTGTAGGTCAGCAGTAGGTAGAGCTCTTGCATATGTCACGTCAGCCACTTGTGTTCACAAGCTTTACACAAACAGAGTGAAACTGGAAAAAGAAGGGGTAAAGTATCCAAGATGTCTAGAAATGTCATATTTAATTAAGTCACATTCCACACTAATTTGCTGTATAATTGCCGACTGCCCTGACTCAAAAGTTTATAGTCATAGGAATCATAAGGTTAACACAATATTTCATAGAGTCCTACTTAGCAGCCACCACATGGCTTATCTCTCCTCAGTATCAGAAAGTGATTCCTACTTCTTTTAAAATACAAAAGGGCAAATCCCTTTGTGTACATCACTTTTTAACTGGGTAAGATAAAAATATATACTTACATATTTGTTTCAGTGAAAGACAAAATTCACAGCTTTTTTCAGAAGAGGCCAAGCAATTCTCAGATTGGTGTAGAAAATAAATTCAAGCTACAATAAATATTGTACAAACTTTCATTATAAAGCAGTAATTTGACACTGTTTTTCCTTGATGAAAGATATGTAAGATTATTTTTAAAAGGCTCAGACATGAAATACAAGAATGTGAATTTTCATCTTTTACAGACCCTGATCTTTAATTATAAACAGAAGGTCATATTGTGGTTTCACTTTTTTTAAATAAAATATCCTTAGATATAATCTCATAAGAGAAGCCATAAAAAAATAATATTCTCAGACAGACTGAACCTTCCTTCAAGGTTTAAAAGAATATTTTTAACAAGTACAAAAACATTTTGCTGTCTCCAGCATATTTGGCAATAACATTTCATACATTTTGTAGCCCTTTAGTGCCACTAATTTTGTTCTGTTTTAATCCAAAACATACCATAAGAAATTTTCCATTTTCTATAAAAAATGGAATTATATGAAGAAGCTGCTTGCTTTGGAAAATACCATCAACCTCACAAAACCTGACTCAATGAGCAGAAAATCTGAGAGGACTGAAAGGTCACAGAGAGACTTAGAGGGGGGAATTTCAATAGATGGTGGGAGCTCCATAACTCTGCACAAAATTTCACATAAAATGACTGGCACATAAAGTTTGTGAAGATGAGTCTTCAGAAAAGAAGTAGGAATGGCCCTAAGTAAAGTAGTGGCAAGGGATGAAACAGATATCCTACCAAAGTTACACTTTTCACAGTTGGGTACTTGAGCTCATCAGACTGACCTGGCCATTGAATCTCTCACCCTGGTAGTGCACTCCCCTAAGTGTCCTGGTGATGGAGTGGAGAACTAACCACAGTAAGCAGGATGGCCAGTCACCCTCTTAGGGGCAACACCACCTCCATGCGTGCAGAGGTGGCCCAGAGCCTGGCAATATCTGTGGGAATTTCTGCAGGGACGTCAGTGACAAAAGGCATGGAGCACGGCGCCCATTCAGTTTCCACTTAGGCATGTTCGTGAGTTTAAGGGTATAAAGCAGTCCCAGTTGACTTCAGGCCTTTAATGTTTAACACTTCAAGACCATGGAAGAAAATAAATATTTATTAAAGTAATCTTAATCCTAATGGAGAATTTACCCCCTGCATGTCTGTGGTGATCCAGTATCCAGAGGTTTATTCTGTTGGAGCTGAGAGAATGCAGTATCTTTGGGACCTGGAATGAGAGGTGAGTTAGCAAAATAGACCCTTTGTAAACCATATAGATTTTTATCCTGGAGGTGCGTCTGATAAATAGATTATGAATATTAGGTAGACACTTCAGACTAAATTGTCCTTTAGGATAAAATAAAACCTAAACCATAGCCATACTTGAATACATGAAAAAATAATAAAGTCACAAACATGGTGCTTTTGTGAGATTTGAAAGATTCTACAGAACCTCTAAATTATTAGAATCTTCTTGGACATACTTTTAAGGACTGTTTCTTTTTCCCCTGTTCTCCTATCATTTTAAAAATAATTGTTTGTTTTTGTGACTCTATTCCATCTCCTCTTTTGCCAAATGTTTCTCATTTTAAATTGACATAAAAATGGCTGTAACTGTTTTGCAGGCTGTGAGCTGGTTACATACTGTGTTAACTAGTTCTTGGAGAGCTGAATTTCCTAATTGTGACTAAAAGAAAGATACTTCCTCTTAAAGAGCTGACGCAAACAATTTGGAGAAGAGACAGACTTCAGGAACACAGTGGAAGAACTTCAACAATATGACAAATGACTGCTCCAAACTCTCCAAGTCTCAAGATCCAACTTGAAGTGGTTTTGGTTTTATAAATGAGGAACAGTTCTTGAATAGATTTTTGCTTGCAAGCATATATGTGGCTTCTTCAGATGCAAGCTTTCCATCTCATAAAAAATAGAAAAAAAACCTAAAAAGCTGATAAATTCATTTTAAAACATCCTATTTCATTTTTACATGTAAGGGAAAATAACTCCATACTTAAATTTAGTTGGTAAATTCAAAAAAGTTCAGTACACTGAGACCATCAAAAGTGATTAGGCATTAAGTGTCTGTTTTCTGGCGTATTCATTTTCCAGTGCCTTATGGAATACCTGATTTTCAAAAACTGTGCTTTGAAGTCTCTTAAAAAATCAGATATATTAGAGAGATTGTGGCTAAGTGTTTGTCACTTTTCCGAATGTTGACTTGGATCTCTAAGGAATGCTTGTTCCTGTTATAGTATGATAGATTAAGATGAGTCAAGAGATTCAGTGGCCAGATTTTGAAATGAAATGAAATCCCCAAATGCTGCAATTTCAATACAATGATGTGATTTATAGCCATGAGGGTGTGTCCCAACATGTTCATAAATCTATCACATATGCAGATCTACAAAAAATAACCAGCCACATAAATACAAATAAAGCATATTTATAGTCAAAGTAAAGTTTTATTTTTCTTCAATTGATATAGAATGTATGTGTGTGCCATCCTCTAAATTAAAATGTAGCTGATCTTGGCAGAGTAGGTTGCTCCAGGAATACAGTATGGAAAAAAGGAGTAACTGAAAAACATGCTGTAAAGAAGGAAATAAAGAATAATGTAGAAAAAAGTAGTCTTCTACTTTTATGATTACTAGTAGGAGAAATCTTCCACTGTAATTCAATAACACAAGGAAGTGCAATCACATTAAAAGTTCTTATAGGTAGAATTAAACTCTATTTTGTTTAGAAAAATCCTTTCTTCATTAGCTCAGTGTGGTCTTTGTTCAGGTTAACTATAGAAAATTGCTGTTGAGGAACATCAGTGCAATTACTAGGTCAGGGCAATCATTTGAAGGGCTTATTTATATGAGTAAAAGTAGAAGCTACTTAAAATAGAAAAACAGTCCAAAAAAAGTGTCTGGTCTGTTCATTCCTGTGTTCAAAGCATCAGTTAATGGCGAGGCGAAGTGAATGTCTCTCTGAATGCTTAATGAAATGCAAGGGACCTTTTGAAGCCTGGTACCTGGACTATATCTTTGTAATTCTCTGAGTTTACCTGGAAGTATTTTATGTTTGGTGACCCTAATTCCAAGTGATCTTGGAAAGAAATATGATTCTACATTGATAGAAAAAGATTTAAAAAGTCTTCACATTTCTTTTTCAATTCTGAGACATGCTAGTGTGAAAATGCATTTAAAGCCCTCCTACACTTTCCTGTTTTACCAGCTTTTATTTCACCTTTCTTGAAGAGACTTGTGTTCTAGTTTTCCATGTCTTAAAACAAGGTACAATTAGAATAACTTGTATGATGTTGTCATGATCACCTCTCTCCCCCGAATGCTAGATAACATTGGTGCTATCAGGATTCTGCTTCCACATCGTCTTTTTCTTTAGCATGTCTTTAAATTGTCTCAAATACAGCTAGGTACTTGAAAGGTTCAAGAGCTATTAAGAGATAATCGTTTTCATTTGAACCCTACAGGACACACACTGTTTGAGCAGAATTGGAGCTCGTGTACTCATCAGTATCCATTTAAAGATTCTCAACAGTTCTGCACTAAAGTGAGGTCAAACAATCCAAACAAAAGCAGTAAGTTTTATGATGCCATTGCTTATATCTTTAAAGTCACTGTATCATACGTTTCTTAGCAGAGCTGAAGTTAGAAATTTTTTATTTCCTCAGCAGATTGCCAACATACAAAAATGAGCATTTTAACATAGACACACAGACACAAATCCTATCATAAATGTCCTCTTTTTGGTCTTGCACTCTTTATTCAGGACTTTCCTCAGTAATGCAGTCATTTTTTCCCTCTGAAAAAGTTAGCTCTCCGTGATGACTAAATCGGAAATGAAGGATACGACCTGGCCATTCACATGTTTTTCATAATCTGGGAATAGGTTCCTAAACGGCACATGGCTGTACAGGATGTGTCTCATTTTGCATGCGGGTTCATAACCCCTGACTAACAGGACTTGCAAGGCATATAGTTCCAACAACTTCATGAACTACTGTGATCCTTTTCTAGGGCATTGTGTAATCCAGCTGGGATGGTGAGAGTTGTCCAGAGAATGATCTAAGGGCCATCAAAATGAGAGCTAAGGTTTGGATTTTTCATCTGAACATTGAAAATGGTTGGAGTCCAACACAAGATACTGGAAAATAAAAAGAAAGGTCAAAATTTCATGAAAACAGCTGCTTACTTGAAATTTCATCTCCTCTTACCTTAATCTTCTCTATTCTCCGGTCATCCCTCCTTTTTTTCTTTTTTTCTCTTGGCCCCCACTGCCAGAGTGGCTCTCTTTTCTGGGAAGGTGTTCTCAAGATTGTGTCTTCCATAGGGAGTTGTAGTCTTGGGTTCCCACAAGTCCTTCGGTGAGGGGAATCTGGCAGCATGTTATTTCTTTCATATGCAGAAATTTTCCTAAGGGCAGGAGACTGCTCAAAGTCACACAGTTTTTAGGCAGGAACAATGTGTAATGCCAACTGAAACACAGCAAACGGAGTACCTGAGTACCGATACAAAGGCATATCAGTGCATATAGAAGTAAATGCTTTGGCATATGTTTTCTTCACCATTTTTAGTCAAGATGAGGTTCTGGGGTCTTTGGTTCCACAATTACTGCTATTTATCTCTCACTCTGTACTTCTAGGATGGCTGTTAACTGAGAGGACTCCTAAGAGGTCTAGCTTTACCTATTCACTGTATTTTTGAGGCAGACAGATAATAGTGATCTCAATATGTGCTTCTGTAGTCTACACTGTGAAAGCGTGAGGAGTAGTTAGGACAGACTTCCTCCTCAGAGATGGAAGTTAAATTCAGAGCATTTGAAATCATAGTGAGTAGTAAGATTACATCGACATGTGGTTATCTCCTTCAGCTGCTTGATGCAACTGAACAAAACAATTTAATTCAGGAGAGAGTGCTAAGGGTGGTGGAAATGAATGCCAGCACTGAGTACAGCAACAGACTGCCCCTTCCAAAGAAAAGAGCCCCAGGTGAAGGACGTCATCACATGAGGGATACTTCAACTGGGGGCCTGAGGACAGGTTGAATTTGTTTCCTACAGTGACCTGCACATCCCACAGACTCTCTGCAGAAGATGGCAGGGAGATGATGCTGTGAGGGGTGACCTACAAAGTACATTGCCTTGTGGCATGGGGAAAAGAGGGAAGGGAAGACAGACAATAATGAGATAGACTATTCCCCCAAAGAGAGAGCTCTCTCACCTAATTTGAGAGAAGTTTGGTTCTGTTTTGTTTAAATTGTTATAGAAGAGATGCTTCCACACTTGCAGAAAAATAATGCTTTTGACAGCACACATCAAAAATCTGATATATTGGTGCTTTTGATCTGTAGAAATGTCAAGAAGTTCAGGACTATCATTTTTAAGGTCACAGAGCACTGAAGGAAACTTTGATACTGAAAATATCCTGTAACTAGATTTCTGTCTCTTTAGCTACCTTGTCAGGCTGTGCCTGGGTCAATATTTACCTGGGTCAATATTTACCAAGCTTGGATCAATATTTACCCACATTTCTAGCATAGGAATTCCATTGCTATGGTAAAGAACAGTTTCCTACAGGTGCCTGGAAGAAATCATTACACATAGTGAGGAAAGAGCAGGAGAGACAACCAGTGATATATTAGAGAGCATGGCGAATGTTGTTGTCCTTGGGAGCTTGTAAAGCCCAGGCATCAGATATAGTGACAGTGGCAGTGGAAAGGACCCCTGAGAGGCAGCTAAACATGGGATCTTCTTTCATTCCGTCCTGCTGGAGAGGGGCACTTACCTAGCTGGTTAATGAGGACTTTGAGGCAGAACTGCCTGCCCCTCTTCCTTACCACAAACACTACAAAAACACTCTACGGGCTTTGCTTGTCAAAGTTGGGATCTGTGAGAACGCAGCCCAAGAAAACAGACATTTTCAGGAGAGGAGACTTTGAGCGAGAAAGAACCAAATTTCTGGGCCACGGTGTCCTTGCAGGAGAGATCTTTTCCTCCTGCCTTGGCATTATTCCAGTAACTTTCCAGATTGCAATGAATGCTGTACTTCTTTCCCAGGCACCCCAAAACCAGTGTTTTGTTCCACCCCCTTGAGAGTGGGTTATCTCTCTGTTCCCAGTTTTTCTGAGGAACCTTGCATTCTGCGCCTGCGGCACCAGGGGCCTGCTGGCTGCACCTCTTCCCCGACCCCCAACCCCACGTGCTAGAAGCTGTTCCCCCGAGCACATCCTGTTCCTCACTAGGCAGCTGCTTTTCTCCTTCCTGCAAAAACTGCCCCTGGACCTGGGCACAGCAGCCAACATGAGAGGAGCATGCAGGCTTCCTTTCTTCTCTCCTGCCACTGCCCTTTGGAAGGTCCACAAAATAAGCTATTAGCAAATGAAGCAGATGCTATCCACCAAAATATAATAAAAATACCGTCGTATAAATAACATTAACACGCAGTTGTCTGTAACTTTTGGGGAATCAGTAATTGGAGCAGCATGTAGTCCTACAGGTTTGTTAAGATGGACTAATGAAATCTTACAGAAATCAATTATTCTAATCATGATGTTTTTGTATTGACTAAGCTGTAGTTAAAGTAGATCAGATTGGGAAGGACATCAATCATCATCATTGACATTAAAATAACATAATGACTTTTCTTTTTTTGTAAAAGTGCTTATCTTCTAAGTTACATAGGAATGGGGGTGAGGGATTACTTGTACTGGAAAGGATCACACATTCCCATTTGAGCATACAAATGACCCAAAGAACAGTGTGCACACACACTTAGTAGGGTACTACACCACTATTCAATCTCCCAAGTCACCTTTCTGTTCCTTAGTCCTCCACATATTGCACTTTGCATTTCAGGAGAGGTTGGACATCTAATACATACCCATTCATCTCTGGGTTTTGACAGAGAGAGGAGGCCAGCATTAGTGTTTTCTTAATGGGAGTAACATCTTTCCCCCTCTGACCTTCTTGGGATGGCTATTTTTAAGGAAAAAGGAAGAAAAGTCTCCTTCTGCCTGTACCAGTTCCTCTTCAGGAAGGCCTGCAGCCTCCCAATTCATCATCCACCTGTTTCCACCCTGATATTTATTTTCTGCAGTTATTTTGAGTCTCCATAATGGCAAAGACAGAAAAGAAGGAGATATAGCTGTCCATTCCCTCCCTTGTCTCCAAATAAAGAGATGATTAGGCTATGAAATTATAACACCTCTCGACCCCTTAATAGATATCGGAACAAATGCATTAGGATTTTACTGGGAAAGGATATGAATAGATTTTGTGAAGCAAACTGACAACAAGTTTACCCTGACCTGTTCCTCATCAAAATCTTGCTTTGAAATGTTTTTTAAACAGCAGATGCAGCTGGTGACCAAGGTTCAAATAACTGACATTACTAAGATGCAGCCAAGATTTCAGCAAGCCTCATGGCGACACTTCTGGACAAAGATAAGGCTTTGTTGTAAGCATGAAAGCTTGGAAGACAACTAATCATATGTAGAAAAATGTCAAAACAAAAATCATTAGAAGTCTTGAATGTAGTGGAGAGGAAGAGGAAAGAAGTTAGCTCAAAGACTAGGGAGGAATAAATGATCCTTACTTTTACAGTGAAATACAAAGAAGCTGTAGTATAAAATCTCTGATTACATCTTTGTGCTACACTGACCAGAACTAGCAGTCAATTATTCCACCATGTTTGCTTCCACCAAAGAAAAGAAGCTATAATGGCTCTTCTTAAAATCAAATGAAGAGAATAGCTAAAATTTCAATAGTTTATTGTGTTTCTAAAAATTCAGACTTCTTTTCAACAACCTTTCACATTTTACAGGCTTTAATTTCAGATTTGCACCTGGTCCTAGCCTAGGGGCAGAAATAAAAGGGTACAAGTCAAAACACAGAGACACAAGCCTCCAGCATTTAGACAGGACATCTAACAGCACAGGGAAGCTACATATGTTCACACTGTGTTTGGGTTACTAAATAAATAGTAATTATTGTATTTGGTCTCTTTTGAGCTTGCTGGACTTTTAAAATTGTGCAGGAATAGAGAAACTGCATTTTAGCTTTATTGATATTTGCATCAAAACAGAGATTACTAAAATAAAATATAAATATAAACAATGAGCCAGATAAGTTATTCCATGTATGCTTTATAAAAGCCCCACTGTATCTAGAAAAAAATGAGTTAAAGCTAATTTCCCCTCTGTGTTGCTGCCCTGGTGAGAATGCAGTAAAAAAAGAAAAGTTTATATAAAACAGTCCTAACCACAAATGTTAGAGTCATTCTACTAATGAAAACATGATTTATATATATATCGAAAACATGCCGTAGTTTGAAGAAATACATAAAAAGTTTATTATTATACAGGATAAGAGTAGTATATTATAGGTTATACTACTTGGCTTAGACAATGATTATAGTATAAGCAAAGGCAGGTTGATATCTGTACAAATAGTTTTACCTAAATCCACCCCTTTTTTCTGATGTTAATCTCCGCTTTGACTAACTCTAAGATTAATTTTATATCATGTTCTTGAATTACAAATATTATAAACAAGAGAAACAGCAAAACATTTTTTTTTCTTGGTAATGAATCAGAAAAAAACCATAGTTAAGACCAAAAAAACTTTACTAAGTATATGTTTTGAGGACATAAATAAAATAAGTAAGATGAATTACATCTGAGCATCTGTCATATAGTGTACAAGTAGTTTGGGATCCTAAACAGATGAAAAAGAAATAAAGCAAATGAAAAAAAAAAAAGAGGAAAAGAAAGCAAAAGAGCTGATAAAGTTTCTGGCTACAATACAGGAGACATATCATTACCATATGATCTAATGTGGGTGTCAGCCTGGATTGTATTCATTGAGAGAAACCTTATTTTTTAACTGTGCTATGGAATAGAAGCAGGAGGGTTTTCCACCAAGTGACAGTCACTGAGCTGAACTTACCCCCTCCTCCTTTCCACACCTGCAAAGCCTTTTGCCTGGGTTGAATATTTAGTTTAATTACATCTCAGCTTTGAGAGCTCCTGTTGCAAATCCCTGGATTAAAAGGTATGGTTTTCAGTAATTCTCCTGAACTATGCTGCAGACTAATAAAACTTCAGGCAAGTCTACGGCAAGAACTAGTTGAATTTTAAGAGAAGCAAGAAAAATCCTACTAAATGTTTAGCAATGTTAAATGTTGTTATCCAGCATTTTTGCTTCTTGAGAACATGAGAATGCTTTCTCAAGGGCTGTGCACGTTTCCTACTGTTTGTTTGACTGTTCTGTCTTTTGTTTTGATTTGTATAAGCACTGCTATAGTCCTTTCTTTCTCCTTACTGTAAACTTTTGCAGCAGTATATTCTCTGTTTGCAATCCAGTGTTTAGAGTGTGTGATGTAGTGAATGTAAAAAATGTTTGAGTTCTTACATTTCTGGTCATAAAGTACACTCTGTGAAATGTTTCATTCAGACTTTTTTATATATATTCCAAATGTTTATGAGTATAATTACAATTTCAGAGAGAAAAATGTGCAGTCGATAGTTAAGCAGACTGAATGTATGCCTTTGTAATGTTAGAAAGTGATATGTTACAGTATACAAACAAGCAACTTGCATTTAAAGAAGGTGCCTGTGAATTAAATAGTAGAAAAGGAAATTTCTGGAGCTGAAACTTCTGTCAATAGAGTTTTAATCTCTTTAAAATCCTAGATCCTATGTTTCCGCAGCTAAACTTTATTACACAAAATGGGTAAAACATAATGTAGGGGTTTTTTGGAAACTGTACATATCGTTCAACTTGCCTTTTGTGGCATTATGAGAGATTTCTGACAGTGGATGAACCAATATTTAAAACTTAATATTAAGGCAAACTGACAAGAAGACCACCAATATAGTGGTGACGTGAACTGATGAAGCATATTTCCAGTGCTATTTTGAACTGAAATGTGGCCAAGTCTATCGTATAGTTTCCTCTGTTTGTGGAAAAGTCTTCCTCATTGTAAACACATAATTAAAGCAAATTTAAACAGTTATGTCCTGCAGACATAAATATTGTGTCACAGACATTTAAGAATTCAGATAATTTTTTCCCTCCCTATTTTTTTCTAAGCAAAATGCAAACATTTCTTACTAGTACAGTTCTGTACAAATTTTTAATCTCTGTTTACATTCATTTAGCAATACAAACAATAGGAAGAGATGTGTGTGCATGAAGTAGGAATATGTGTATTAATAAAGATAAGCACACACATATCTATTCCTATTCCTTGACTGATACGTAGTTTTTATCTGTTATATTCTCCACTATGTCCTCAGATTAGATCCTTGGTATCCTTTGTTGTCCTGTAGTTCTCTTTCATATACAACTTTTACTGAATTTATTATAGTTTTGGCAAAGCAATGGACGAAGTAAAAGGCCTACTGCAGTGTTTAACTGATAAGTGAAGTCATTAGTATTAATATGAACAAGAAGTGAAGTGTGAAGACACTTCCAAAGTGCCTTTGAATAGTTTTTCTGGGTAGTAATTTAACTCCAGGAAAGGATCCTGAATGTACACTCTCAGAGTGGATGGTGCTTCAGCAGTGACATTAACAGGAATACAAGCAGGTTTCAAAAAATATAACAATATGTAAAAAAGAGCTGGAGCAGCTCTTTAAAGAGTACTGCCTGCCACTACCAAGCCAGCTTTGGTGTGCGGCGTTCCCAGTGTTTATTGATGCTAATGGGCACTCTGAAATATGGTTTGTTCTCCGTTAGTATTTTATTGATCTTTTCCACAAAGCAGCTATTACAATGAATGGTGACAATTTAGCAAGTTTGTCTTCCTGTTTCAAAGTACTAATAAACTGCATTTTTATTTTACAACTGTGCACACAAAGTAATGATTATGCTAAGCTCTTGGATTAGATTAAACAGGAATAAGAACTCAGCACCGTGTACTAACCGCTTTGCTGTACCATCCTCGCTTTTCCGCATGTACGCCGGACGTGCAGCAGGGGTGTTGCTGGGGAAGGACGCAATCCTGATGCTGGCTGGGGGCCGGGGGCAGGAAGCAGTGCAGGAGGATGGTCCACACAGTGACACTCTGCTCTCTCCCCACTACATGACACGAGCTCTGCCAACAGTAGGGAACACGCTAAAACACTGTGACCCTCTTGTTGCCATCGGGGTCTGCAAAGCCCCTCGGTGCATGTCGTGGGTAATATGGCAGCACGTTCCCACAGCAGAAAATGCCTTCAGGTTTAACTGAGAAACAGGCTATGTTTCTCACAGAGGCAACTAAAATAATGTCTGACTGCATGTAAACTCACTTTGAAGTCACTAGGACATCTAAAGATGTTAAATACCTGTCTTCCTACTAGGTGAAAGACAGAAATGTTAGCTATGATTTTAAAACACTAGCATATTTTAGACGGTAACCTTATCATCCACTCAAGAGTGAGGCTCAAATGCTTAGCAGGGTTGCATTATTGGCATCTGTTTGTACAAATTTATAAAGGAAATTGAACTCAGGCACAATATAGACTGCAAGTTGTATTTATTTAGCTTTTTTATACTAACCAGTCCCTTTATAATACCTGGATGTGGTATTCTAGAAAGAGAGGCCCCAGTATATCATGCTCACTGAATACCAGTTGTCTAAGGCATCTAGTCCCACCTAGTAGGTTCCTTCTGTCAGTGGAGGCAGGGAGATGCTCATCCTCCTCTTCCTCTCCCCCAGGATGTTTTATCTCTCCATTAGTCAATATGGAGCTGAGAAATGTTATACCACAACCCTAACCTTTAGGTAACTTCTGCTAGGTAAGATAAACCCCAGCTTTAGTACCCTGATGGTGCATTTCAGAAGTGAATTTCAGTGACCCAGTTATTGACCTGAAGAAGCAAGTGAACATTTTTGCTTTCTTTACAAAGAGCAATACCTGTATTTAAGACTATGCTATCCATTTTAAGAAGAGGCTCCTAACCAAAGGACAAGTCTGTCTTTCTGTCAATAGGTGACTTGAAGGCAGGTTTTTTGGAGGGTGGTGGTAGTACTATTTTTTAGTCCCATGAAGTGCTGTAAAAGAAAAGCTTCCTCATATAATGCAAATAGTAAAAGAAAATAATTTTCAGAAAATTAGCTGATCTATATAGCCTTGATACAAAACCTGAAAACAGCTGTTGTGTAGTTTCTCTGCAGCACACAACAACATAGGTAGTACAATGTACAATGTATTGAAATGCATTTAGGCCTCAGTCCTGAAAACACATATTTAAACAGTTTTCCATGTTAATATTAGTGGCAATACACACTTATGTAAAGTTGCCTCTGAGCACAAAAGCTTGCAGGATGAGGCCCTGAAGTACCAATATAAAATACGCTGACAATACTACAAGCATGAGTTCAAATGCTTATGCAGTACAAAGCAGAGGATTTTCAGGGTACATTGTTATAAAATCAGATACCCTAGCCAAAAATCTGGAAAGAAAGCCAAGAACATCCCATATAACACAACATTGTATTCAATTTTATTGTGTTATTTAAACTGAGGAAGAAGTATAGCTCATTTAAACAGAGCTTCCTCTCTCTCTCCACCCCATCACCAGATCTTACTCTATTTCCCAATCAGTTTTACTAGGCTATAATTTAAAACACACAGCAAGCTGGAACTTTTAAAAAAGATTTCTCAAGACATGAAATAATGCGTTACAGTGAATTCAGGAACCTCAGGTTCATCCCCAGGGAACAAACTCATTGCTATGAAACAAATGCTAATGAAATCAAATAGACTGTTACGTTGGCAGAAAACATACAAATGGAAAATGTGGCTTATTGTGTTGACTGTTTTGCATAACAAAGTCGACAGTGCTGCCTGTTCCTAATAAATATTAGTCTAAATATGCAAACAGATGTGTTTACAATTGCCTTTTAACTGCTCTGTAAAAAAAGCTTATTGACAAGCAGTTACCAGACTCCTATCACATAACTGCCCTATTTTCAAAATTCAGTTTTCATTTACTGAAAGGAACAGTTATGCAATTGGTGGATATGCTGGACCTCCTTCAGCAGGAACTGTGCAGCTATGGAAAACTGCTACTTTTGGTTTAAATCTCCTGCTTTGATTCCTAGGTCCTGCTTGGCGTCAATGAACTAAGCCATGAGGCTGGCTCTCCTCTTCGTCCTACTGCTGCCAGCATGCTTGGCCAAGCCGTTCCACCAAAAGGGCTTGTTTGACTTTATGCTGGAGGATGAAGGGTCTGCCGATATGCCTCCAACAGAGGATCCTATCCTAACTGGATTTGGACCAGTATGCCCCTTCCGCTGCCAGTGTCACCTTCGTGTGGTGCAGTGCTCTGACCTAGGTAAGCCGCGAAACTACCTTCATAGTATATATATTTACTTTCTAGCTAAGGGTTTGCAGCTAGGATGGCTGGGCTGCTAAGCACTGCCACGCTGTAACTAGGTTCTTGTCAAAGAAATATGTTAAGGTTACAGTTAGCTAGAATGAACTATATGAGTAGGCCATAAAGCCCTGACAAGCTGGACATTTGTTGTGACCACAAAATGTTAGATCTTTCATGTATATTTTATATAGATATATTTTATTCATTCTTTGAAAGACCACAGATTTCTCTTGCAGGGAAGATCACTTTTCAAGGCTGTTCCCCGAAATGCATATTAAATAAATTCAATGAGGTTAGATGTAGGGTTGGAAACATTTTAAAAAGTTCTAAATTGTATGGTCCAGATTCCAACACCCTCAATCATACTGACTAGTACCTCAACATAGAAATTGTCCTATTTCCATAGGATTACATGAGCATGGAATAACCAACCCTGAATCAAATACGCTGGGACTAGTTCTTTGGAGGAAACAGTCTGGAAACACTCCAAAGCAATGAAAACATTTTTGGAACTCTTTATAAAACATCTTTCTTAGACAGTGTTCAAGCTTAAACCATGAGAATCCTTCTCCCAAACTCCCCTTCCTCAGTCATGTATGATGGCTTGTCTATACAGTCAGACCGAGAATGTGAAGCCATGCCCACATTATTGTGTTCTGACTTTCTCATGCAGGAATCTCAAGTAATGAAGCTGACTTCAGTGAGACTGCTCTTGGTTTAAGCCAGTATTATTCAGTCTTCGTAAGTCTAGTGTAGTGCAGAAAATCAGTTAAAGATGGTTTTTACTCACAAGAAAATTAGTCAGTTTATTCACTGGACAGACAAAGAACTGCTCTTACAATTTTATACAGTATATTTTTTAAAAAAGTCTTCTCTCAGCTGTTTCAATATAGTGCTGGGTGTTTCTGTGTTCCTATGTTATAGCATTTCCTTTGGTAATTACTGTAAATCATGACTCAAGTCTGCCTATTAGGATTTAGGTCTCATTGCGGTGGGTATTGTATAATTACAGAAAGGAGGGGGAAAAGATATTTACATCCTTAGAAACTTCTGTGAACTTATTAAAGTAAGCCATATAATTACACAACAGATTTTGGCAAAAACCCAGTGAACAATGCAAGCCAAGTTGCACAAATGAGCATGGACTAACCTACCCATGAATTCATAAAGCTTTCACAATACTAGCCCAGTTCAAAGATAATTTCTTTTTTACCGTTTAGATACCAGATAGTAGCAATTACAGGCTGGCTGGGAAGTTGCCACATATGCCATGAAGACCTTAGGCTTTTATTTTTGTAACACTGGCTAACCTTCATGGAATTTAAATTATTTTGGGAATCTGTCCCCAGCCTGCTTCAATTCTGCAGAATGTAAGAAGTTTTCACTCAGTAAAAAAGTAGAGATATTCACACAAGGGCCCTTTGTTGCTATACTTGCTCCCATATTCATTGGGTTCTCCTTCACACACGTATGGTTTCCAAAGAATTGTTGAATCCACTACATACAATTGCTCCTGGGTTAATAAATTTCCATACTGTCAAGGAGACTCTGAAATAAAGTGATTAAAACCTCCATTCTGTGTTTCCCAGATAATTTCAAGAGGGGTGATAAGAAAGAAATACATTTTCAGCTTGGTTTAAGCCCACACAGTGCAGATATGGGAATGAGAAGACTGTGCTTTTGAAGTGGCTGGTCTGATAACATCCAGCCTCTGGGCACCAAGGAAGAGAGATCTTCCTGGGGTTAAAATATATAGACCTGAAAAATCAGTAATATTTCCCTGGCAGAGCTCAAGGAAGTAATAATTATTAATATTTCTCCAATCTTAGCATTAGTTTAATCCATCCTTGTCACATATGCCTATTACAGCCCCTTATGGGTTGTTACCCAAATGCGAGGATCATCAGGACCCAGAGCAGACGGCCACCCCCAGAGAGCAGAAGCAGGATAGCTGTGTGCGCCAGGGCAGATATCTGCGTGCTCACAGGGGAATCTGCCCTCAGCTCTCCGTTTCTCTGGCCTCTAATTCATTCTCTGTGACTCAGACTCTTTCAGTATCAAATTAACCCTCTGACTTGAGGAAAGCTGGAAGTCGGATCTAAGAGCTCCAAATTGTGTTTCAAACTGTGGAGGTCCCGCCAGGACAACGCAGCATGTTCTTTGGCTGTCAGATGAAGGGGCGCTCAAGGCGCAGAGATCAGAAATGCAATATGCACACAGAAGCCATGAAACCCCACAATGAGAATTCCACCTCCACGCAAACCATCACTTTTGGCTTGTGTTTCCCTTAAACTCTAGGCATTTTCTACCCAACCAAATTAGCTACCTCCCTCCCCCCAGATTATCAGATTTAATCATCTAGTCCCATGGGCACTCACTGAAGAAACACTTGCAAGCAATAACAGAACCCTCCCAGGGTTATATTAGGAACATACTGCATTAAATCCCTGCCACAAAGAAGGCTGAAATCTGGATCCTCTCTTCCACACCGTATCTGTCATGGAAGGAGGGCCCTCTGCAGCCACGCACCCTAGCGTACCATGGGCAGGTCAGAGCATGCTGGCTGTGGGGAGCATAGACCATGGGAGGCATGGGGCAGCCACAACCTCCGTTCACCCAGGAGACCCTGAGCTGGCAGAGCTTCAGAAAGCTGCTAAACCAAGTTTGCCATTGACAGGTCTCTGGGATAATACAAGGCTTCTCTCACCACCTGAACTTTTGGAACTTGGCTGAGGTGACCCCTAACACTGGTTACTTAGGGTGAGCTCTCCCCTTTACTGCATGCTTCATTTTGTGCCCAAAGAGGCATTTACTATTTGTTAACTATTGCTGCATAAGGAATGAGCCCACTATTGGACTCAGAGTTATATGAACAGGGCAACAGGAGAACTAGCAAATCCAGGGTCCAGAGATCATCTTTGCCCTTTTTATTGTTACCCTTCTTTTGTCCAGCTGCCACATCCCATAAACACTGAATGGAAATATTTTTTTTTAAGTCCAAATTCAATAAAAACAGTGAAAAGTGCCTGGTGGTCCAGTTACGCTCATGTCAGCTGAATTTCTGCATTCCTGTATTTTTAAGCTTCAGTCACATCTTCCTAAGCACATGCCTTTGAATTAATTTATTTTGCCTCCAAGCCAAAAGCTGAATTAGCAGGAAGGAAAAGGCTGTCCTCTCACACTCTGAAGAAGAATTCTCTTAGAGTTGTGGTTACTGACAGATCAAGACCAGGATCCAATCTATCTACCTCATATAAGATTTATTACCTTTGTGCAACAGGCCCAAGGATCTCATCAAAGAAGGCCACTGTAATATAGAAGTGCTGCATTTTCTGAATCTGCCTCCTGTTGCCAAACGGGAGCCATTGGTTCATTTTTTAATCACGTCTTGGTATGTGGCATTACTATGGTATAGTCAGCCTTCCCTTAGAGATCACAAACATCTTCCTAATTAACATGCACTACAGATATAGGGGGTAGCCAATATAGCTGATCAGAGGCAGCTCTTCATGTATCAAAATGTATCAAAACAATAAATACAGAGAAGACATCCAGTCAGCTGGCCAGCCAAAGGTGCCTCATAAAAGAACGAGGAAGGATTAATTGTTCCACTTGAAGTCCTAGCCTCCCAAAGGGAGTTGCAAGAAGAGGTTCCTCCCAGAGGTCTCTGGTAGGCAGGAGGACATGTGTGCGATTATATAGCCTTTCAACAGATGCAGAATACTCCATAAGTGTATTCAGAGGTGTTGGCTAGCACTTTATATCACCTCACTTTTCTCCAATGAGTCTGTCAGCCCCCTACGAAGCAAGCAGACTTTGTATTCTGCAGAATGCAAGAAAAAGCCTGTGCTTAGAGACTGCACAGGACATGACGGGGGTCCCTCCAGCCCTCTTGTCATCAACACCATGGGGATTTTTTGGTCTCCAAAAGGTGCACAAGAGATGCATGTCAGTAATTAAAGTTCAAGCCATATTACAGCTCAAGCTGGAATTTTACGCACAGCTCAGAAATGCAGAGTTTCTCCAGCTGTAAAATAAAGAAGGGTGTATTAAAGCTCAGCATGGATGCTGGAGTGTGTGTTTGAAAAGCACTTTGAGATCGGTGAGTGAAAAGCTCACAAATGTGTAAAGCATTATTCCAGGGATCCAGTAACACGAGACATTTTATCTGAAAACATATGGTGTCTAAACTGTATTAACTGAAGGCCCTTCAACACTTGAACCACGGTAATGTGACAACAGCTAATTTATTTCTTCATGAAACACAATTTATCTCCTTGCATAAAATCTTCCAGAAACATCTGAAAAATCATTTTCTGATCATGAATCTGTTTGGGAACCTCATCTTTCTATATAAAGGAAATTAAGTTCCTTTGGGACATAACTTGATTTGAACTTCCCTTGTCAACAAAAAATCTTTTTAAAGAAAAATAATATGTACCTCATTGGTGATTGATGCCAGTCATTTATGAGTTCAAGAAAACAGATGGGATTACTTACTATTGTGTACTTAGCTTTAAAATCTGTGTCACTGGTTGAATGTTTACCTTTCTTTCAAAAACATAATGTTTCAAGCTAAAAGTATTGCTCAAAATATGATGGGTTTCTAAACAGGTAATAAGAGAAAACATGAATACTTATATGACCAGACATTATCAAATACAATCTTAAAATTAAAAAGGTTTTGTTAATTTACATTCTACTTGCTGAGCTTGCAGGATAAGTTATTGCATGTTTTATGCATTTTTCCTTTTAACAATGAGGACTAGAGATTTATTATTATTTTGTTTAATAAAAGCTGAGAATGTCATGCAATCTGCTGACTTCAGGAATTGGGACATTTAATTAAATATTATCAATAAAACTGGAACCATAAAATCTGGGAAAGTATGTTGCCACTTAGACTGAGATAAGGCTTTGCATCTAATATCATGGCCTTCACATTGAGACTAAGTGCCTTCCTGGACAATATTCTCTAACCAAACATAACTTATGCTTTGGTCAAACACAAGTCATTGGCCTTACTACAAGATAACTGCGTGAACTGTAATACTCTGATATCTTGGAGATTAGACTGGAATATCTATGTGAGTCTATGACTGTCTTTAAGAGAGCTGCCAGACAGGTCCATCCATGTTGGATGGCCTGTTTCTGTCCAAGCATTTCTGTGTGCTTTATGAGAAGTAGGAGGTGAATTATGAGGAATTTGTATTGGAAATAGAATGGATCTCAGGTAACATTATCTGTCTAAAAGTCATCTCAGCTCCTTCCACAGTCATGGGGAGGGTTAGGCAACCACCTCCTGGGTCAGTTCACCCTGCTGAAAGTGGGTGTCAGTGACAGATAGGATAAACCACGCTGTGGGGAATTCCACTGACTAGACAGGTCTCAATGACCACTTGAGACCACACAACTAACTTTTAGATGAATGAAGTTAGGTGAGATAAAGTTATAGCATGAAAAAGGCAACTCAAATGATTAGCATTATTTTACAGTAAATTTACCATAGATTGTTGAAATTTTAGTATGTATTCTGCTTAGATACAATTTTTGGAATGTCCTGGAAGTTAAACAAAGCATGAATTAAAGCCATACACTTAGTACATCCCAAAGAATTAAGTCAAGAACTCATCAAATCATAAAAAAAACTCTTGATAAGTTGTCCAAAAAAAAAATACTGGCCTGGAAGTAGACTGTTTTATATTTACACACTATCATTAACCTTCTCCGGTGTAACAGTAAAAGACAGGCCTTGTTGCATTGCCATCAGTTTTACAACCTGAATTGCTGATGTTCCAGTTCCAACTGACAGACATGAGTCTGGGCAAATATTAGTCCAATATAAATACTTTATTAGCTGCTTATGCTAAGGTAAGGTTACCACCTCTGTGTGTTTCCTGCTTTTTTTAGATTTGTTTGTTTGTTTCAGACTAAGAAATGGCATTTAAGAAAGTCTAGTGACAGAATGGAAATCCTGACTGCTAAGTGGCACAAGAAGTGACTGTTTTCTGGTTCATATGATAACAAGGGTTCATTTCTAAAATTTCCCACTGCATAAATAAATGACTAATAGATAGCTAATAAAAGGTGAGTCAACTGTTATAGGTCATTATAGTACATAACAGGTGATTAAAGTGTTTAAAATAAATTAAATAATTACTGCTGACATCTTCTACTAACATTACAACCATTTATAATATGTGTATTATGCTCTTAACATCTTTTTAGAGTGTAATACTTAGTAACACCTATACACTATTTAGAAATTATTTATGTTTTCTCAACATGAAGTCTGTGGTGCTCATCTGCTAATGACTCCAGGCCAAGTCTTAGGAAGAGCTAAGGAGCCCAAAAGCTCCTTCCCAGGTTCACTGAGAATCCACTGCAAACTGGGATGAGAGCTAAGAATTTAAGTCTTGCTTGAAGCCATTGACGATTGCGGCAAGGAACTGCCAATGACAGCCTCCAGTCACTCGAGAATATTCTGCTCATACAGACCCCAGTTACTGTGGTATTTAGAAAATATCCTAGTTTTAAGCAGGTCTTCAAAACACCTCTCTCTAACCCAGGTTAGAGAGTGTCATTCTGACCTATCTTGCCTCTTCCTTTCAACTTTGGACTCACTGGTCTGTTTTTCACTTTATCCTGGATCCATTGTGTGATTAAAAGGAAGCAGGCAGAAAGAGGATAATCAGGTTACAGGGAAAAAAGGAGTATTTTTCTCAATATATTTTTGTCCTTTGTTTTTAAAGTTCCAGTTTAAGAATATATTCTTTACAATGCATTGTACTTTTTTTTTTTGAAAGTTATTTCTTCTGCTTTACATGCCTTGCCTCACAAACGGTATTATCAAATGCTAGAACTCTAGGTCTTGTATTTAAGGGTTCATTCTTTCAGAGCATTACTGTCCTTCACACTATGAAAGCAGAATAGATGGAGTAGACCTTACTCATTGGCTTCTCAGTGAGGAAAGAGATGGAAACGCTGAACTTGAACTCAAAGGGACATTAACACAAAGGACCATGCCTGCACCTTCTTTTTTTGAGTTGCAGTTTTTAACCCATGGGATTGACTGCTTCTAACAAGTCTGTATAAATTAAGATTATTGTCAGCAGGGTTACATTTGCTACACAGGCAACTCTACTGCAATCTTCATAGGGAGTATTTAAGAATGAAAAAGGAGAAAAACAGCATTTAAGGACTCAGTGTGCATTCTGTGTACATGCTCTTAGGTAAAAGCATATCCATACCAACCTTGTGTTTGTTACCTGGGATTTATCTGGACTGCTTTGAGTTGCTAGAGAGGATGCTTTCAGTTTTCATTTCAATCTGAAAAATAATGGAATAAACATGAAATATTCTAAAAACAATAAAAACCAGAAACCTCTTCTGCCAACCTAACTACATGACAAATTTTGGGATTTCATTACAAAAACAACAATTGTATAGAGTACTAATGGAAATGCCACAGCATTTAAGACATGTGCAAGTATGACTGGGGTTACAGCCTGCTCTGTATCAGTCAGGATAGAAATGAACTAGGTCACCCCAGAAAGAGCTTTTGCTGCAGCACCTGTCCTAAAATGTGAAAGCCCAGCATGATCTCAATTTGTATGTCAAAGTGCCTGATCCTTTTCATTATGGACATAGCCACAAACATTTAAGGTAATCACTATGTCCAGAAGCTCGTTTTCCTGCAGGTGTTTTTTTTCCTCTACTGCTCCAGCACAGGCCCCAGAAACTAGACAGTCTCTCAATGAATTCAGATTTTAGTGTGACATGGAAAAACAGTGTTGGTATTGGTGTCATTACTGCTCTCTGAAAGAACAGATTCTTTGCTGAATATCTCTGCCCAAGAGGTGTAGGAGCAAAGATATAAGTGAGAGAGCCAAACAGGATGGAAAAAAAAAAGACGTTACCATTCAACTGGGATGCCATTTCTTTTCAGAAGTTCAATTATGCTTTCAGCTTTCATTTCTACAGCTTCAAAACAGGAGGATCATACCTACTTTTCACCCCTGGGAAGAAAGGATAGGAAAAGAAGGGTGATATTACTGTTTGTAGAGTCCAGAAAAACAACCAACAGCAGCGAGGTAGATAAGAGAATAACAGTGAAAGAGGAAAAAGCCAAAGAAGGAAGACCAGGAATACAGATATGATAGGAACACTTCAGAGAAACGAAAGAATGAGGTGAACATGAAAGGGAAAATCTTGTTTTTTCAAGGGAAACAGTAACACAATTTTTTTTTTTTAAAAAAAGAAGATGGATAGAAAGGAAATAGGAAGAAAGAATTTAAGATGAGAAGTGTTAGAAAATCTTACTGTTTTCAGGGTTAGCTAAAAATAATTTTATTTGAGGATAATATTTATTTTCTCTTCTTTATTCTCTCACCCTATGGAAGACAGCTTACATCCTATGGACTTGAGGAGATGGCTGTTACAGTGATAGGTGACCTGCAGAAGGTCTATCACTAAATGGCTAACTAAAAGTAAATAAGTAACAAAGCCATAATATCTAGGATACCCAAGGTAATGTATAGCATCATACTAGCTGATGCTAGTAAAAAGGAAACTAGCAGCTCCACAGACCCCCTGATTCACTTAGGAAATTCTCTCTCAGCCTGTATTTAAATTTTATTAACTATATCCAGACACAGTTACAGTGGCTCTCTTCTGTTGTGCTCTGTTCTGCTTGCATGAATGCAGGCTGAGAGCAATCCTAAAACATCCTGTATGAAAAATGGTCATGATATGTTTAAAAACACCCCAAATAACCAGGAACATACCTCTGTGCCCCCCCCCACACACCCCCCGATCATAAAATGACCATGGTTTCAGGATCAGAAGGAATAAGTTTATTGGAAAGTAGAGAAGATCCCTTCAAACTACTCTTTATGGCTATTCTGCTATGCTAGTGCTAATTCTCCTAAATCTCAAAGTAAAGATTTCAAATGATATCCTTAGATTGGTATCCATTACCTGCTGCTTAAAAGCTAAGCAGACATCAGATTGTATTACCCCAAAGGATCATTCAAAATTTAATATGTTAGAAATGCTCACTTTCCCCTAGATGTTGAAATGCTCTCTTCTGACTACTGTAAATACTTGTAAGAAATAAATATTTCACTTTAATGCATGCATAGCCATAGATATGACATCTGTATTGCATTAACAGTGATTAAAGCCATAATGCACAGTGCTGGCAAATTGCATGAGTCACCCAGGACTGTTGCTCTTCTCTGACGGGATGCTTTATATGCCAGTAACAATGACAGTGGGAATATGTTGGCAATTTTAGCAGTTTTATCAGAAATCTCACAATATTTGAATTTTTACTTACTGCCTTAATCCCTGGAGACCATAACGCTTTCAGAATATTTTTCTCTCCTAAAATACCTTTGTGCTTCTTGATAAGGCACAAATCTTCCAGACCTTTGAAATTACGACTCAGTTAGAAGCAAGACAGAAATAGACATTGTTTGATTTTTAATTTAAAGAACATACCATTACTCTTTTGTATTAGCTTTTGGAGCTGTGAGGTTCAACTTATCCGTACCAGCAATGTGACTAATGCTGAAAAATAATTTGTAACATATGTAGTTTGCAATATCTGTTATACTTCGAAATATGTGTTCACTACACAGAGTGGGTGGAAATGGAAGAGAGCACTTAGAGCAAAGCATTCATTTTAAAACCTTAAAAAACTGTTAGAGCTATCATAATGGAGAATTGTGTGTTTGGGTATGATGTGTGGTTTTCTTTCTATTTTTCTGTTTCTTACTCTATTCAGGGAAGCAATGTTGTGAATGTTTGAACAAACACAATGTAGTAACAAGTCAGTAGGTCTAACTTTGTAAGAGGCCATTCCAGCAGGGGTTGCAGTACATTTTCTCCTTCTTTCCTATGGCAAGGGTCAGAGATGTATAAAAAATAATAAATTGTGAAAAAACTCCCTCCAAAATGGATCTTAATGGACCACGAGTCTTATACATTGAAAAAAAGTCTGAAAAATGGTTGAGAGTCACCTTTAAGAAGATTTATGCTAAGGCTCTCATGAATTCCTATGGATGCTTCAGCTTTTTATCTCTCTCAGAAAAATCACCTGAGACAAATAATTCTCAAGTTTCTCAGTCTTTTTTTTTTTTTTAAGTTCATTAATACCAGTGATTTCATAGCAAGCAAGGACAAAGTAGAGAACAGACTTTTACTTTGAAAATGGGGGAGAGAAGGAGGCTGTGGATAGTTCTCAGTAAAGAAGGACAGTTGTTTCTTATTTTATGGGTGGTAGGATGCAAATAATGAAATTAGCACTATGTGCAAATTCCACACAACAGAGAAAAATTTCCAGTAAATACTGAAGTACATAGCCCGAGAAGGCTTCAGTGGACTCTTCCAAGTCAAAGCATACAAAGCTTTGTTACAGATCCCTGCTGTCCTTCCAAGAAAGCAGTCCTTGCATCGTGTTATTTTCCATGACTCAGTCTCATGACCCCATCATCTTGCTGTTCACTTTCCTGGTCCCAGATCCCCCTTATGGCATGACTACGGGCATTTGCCCCGCAGAGGGCTGCAGCCTGGCTCGCTGGACGAGGCTCCCCATACCTCACCACCACTGCCGGGTCCCAGCTCGGCGTTGAGCGGGGGGCGAGCACACCGCTGCGTGCACAGGAAATGCCAGCAGCTGCCGGAAAGGCCGCCTCCGTCAGGAGAGCAGTCGCTGCGGAGCGCAGTTGGGAATTGCGCGTAGCTCAGCCCAAATTCCTCAGCCGGCAGCAGCTGTTTGTGGAAACTGAAGGAGACTTGAGAAGAGCCCCATTTTACGGCCCCTGTGATAATAATCGTGAGTGTTGCCATGTAATGATACACATGTCTGAGCTACAGTGTTCAGGTCTCTTTCTGCTTTTTGGCCCCTTCTCTCAAGCTAGAGGAGGGAAGGTTTATTACCCTGAATACCCATCCCCGCTTGTTGTAAAATGGATAGGTGGAGAAAAACAAGCAAACAAACCACAAGCTCTGCTGTATTGTTAAAGTTGTTTATAACTGGCACTATTCATATATTTGTTACTTTGACTACGGGTCCTCAGTGTTGCAAGAACACGGTTCCCAGGGAAGTGTCCTCATCTCTGGGCTGCAGGCTCAGACTCCCATTTGCTTAGTTTCTCTCACTGGCCCCATAAATCTGGCATTCCTTTTCTGCACAGTCGTATGGCTTCAGCAGAGAAATGGCCCCATGCCAAGCTGCAGACTAACTTGAGGCTCTCACTTCTGAGAAACGGGAACCAGGAACTGAAGCCCCTGCATACTGAGGAGGGCTCAAAAGCCACACTTCTCACTTTGTGGGTCAAACTAGTCCATAACTGCTTGATTACAGCTTCTGTAGCTGAATAGGCGTTCCCTGAGTTGCAAAAGTAATGAATCCTGGCTTGTATACCAAAACCCCTAATCTTCCTTAGTCCTCACAATATTCCCAAATCCTTGCTACATCTCCTACGCCTGTTTGGCTGGGTAAATGGCAGCATGTGCTATTTGGGCTGGTGCAGCACTACACAGGAACTGGCTGGTTGCTGACTGCTGTTTTCTCATGCAAAGGATAAGGGCTGAATTATACGAGCCTTTGCCTCAAAGTGCCATTACTTTGGCTCTTTTCTGCCTAATTTCTGATCTCATAAAACCCACAGACCCATCAGGCTTCTGTCCTCTCCAGGTGGAAAGGCAATCACAGATAAACAGCCAGACAAAGTAATTGCATAAGTCTAATTCACTTAAGAAACCAGGAGATGAACCTATGTCCCACATAGGATCCCACAAAGGCAAGCTTGATTTCTGCAGGCCTACCTTCTTTTCCGTCCTCCCACAGAGGAGGGATTCCTGGGCCTGTTAGCCTTCCCACAGAGAAAATGTTCGAGATGAATTGAGACCGCAAATGGCACCGTGCCCTTCACAGTGCCTCCAAAAGTGAGTGTGGATCCTAGTCGTCTGCGTGAAAGAAATCCACTGATAATACAGCTCTACTGGACATCTCTCTTATACATTTGACTATCTTTGTTATTCCCAAAATTGGTGGTGTAATGAATAGTGTAAAAATAAGTTAGGAAAACTTGTCATGGATAGTATAAGTACAATTGATCCTAACAAGAGGGAGAATTTCAAGGTTACCTACACACTTTTTTCCTCTTGTAGTTCTGTGGTATTATCTGCTCTTTATGTATTCTCATATGCATGCGTATTTGCGCACATACATGTATGCTGGTGGGAACAGCTGAGTGCTACAGGCTGGTAATGCAGAACTTAAGACAATTCCTACTTGTAGAAAACTACACAGAATAATACTGATCCAACCTGTGCTGCAGGAATTAATGACAGTTTAGTTTATAGTAGGAAGTTATGATTTTTCCTGAAGACATGTCATAGTATAAATGGCAATAGCCTTTATGGCTATGGAAGTGCAGACTTGTTAAGTCCCTTATATTTCCAGAATCTTTAGGTTCTTAATTTCAATATAAGCAAGCTTTTTGGAAGGATGGGGCCATACCATTTTTGCTTATTATGTGAATAATTAAATTAAAAATATATATATTTACCAACTTAAATAATAACTGATCTAGTCTTATTCAATCAAAATAAATAAAATCATATGTAATTTTAATGTAACATACAGTCAGAAAGACAGAAGAATCTAAATCTTTAGTCAGTTATAAGTTAGTCTTCGGAACCAGAGACTTGAAACATTTCCAGGTAACTGAATACCAAACTGTATAACACTGGTAATTCACATGAAAAATTAAACTGCTATGAGAGATTGTCATATGGCTTTTTAGGAAGCAAGCTTTAATACATAAACAGTGGGAATACTTGTGAAAACTGTTCTTAAAACTATTAAACAGTGACTTAATTGGTATTTTCCCACACTAGTTTTCCTTTCAGCTGTTATTACATAAATTTAGCTGGAAGGCATTTGCAGGTGGACATACAGTATGTACACGTGGCTTCAGAAGTATGTGGTCATCACCTGAGTTTCTATGAAACAGGTAGTAAGGACAGCCCACAGTTCCCCTCTAAAAACCTCAGTATCCAAGCTAGAGGAGTCAAAAAAATCCTCATGGCTACTGGTAATTCTAGTTCTGGAGTCAACAGCCATTTCAGTTTCTAGTGGGATTATGATTTGCTAGACTAGGTTTAAATTCGTTTATGCTGTCAAGATAGTACAAAATCCCCCATTCATCTACAGTGCCTGTGTACTACCCTACACTGATGGCAAAGATTCAAAGGTTTGCCCTCCAGGCAGGGAAATTCAAGCACAGGGCCGGGTTTGCACCACGCCACTGCTCCTGCATGCGGTCTAGATGCAACTGGCTCTCAAGACTGGGACCTGCAATCTCAAGCACAGCTCCTGGAGGCAATTGAGATGTGACAAGTGGTGAAACACTTGGATACAGTCCACACCTCAAACACAATTTACTTCTGAATCATTTAGCTGTTGATTTTAAAAGGCAGTGTCCAGATCCGCCCATTTGAAAACTTTTCCTCCAATGGAGAGGCCCTAGTTGACTTAGCTTTCAACTGGTGGATGTATGGCACTTATTAAACTGCTTAATGAAAATTGCACTCGCTCTTCAGCACCAGAGATTCATCTTTTCCTCTAAGCTATGCATGGTGGTTTGTTTTCCACATATTCAAAACTCATACAAGTCAAGAAAAAAAGTCAAATATCATTTCTATAGCCTTTTTTTAACAGGAAGATGTAATTATACATCCTTCTGTTTTTTGAGCTTTATTAAGCTTTTATAAATCATTTTTCACAAATGGATATCTGTTTATTATGTCTATGTCTTATATCTTTAGAATATGAAACACTTAGGAAAGTTTAATTTAGTTGCTCTGAGAAATTCTCAGTTCTACCTCATTTTCAGATAAAGCTTGAGCTTTTAGAAACTGACACGTGAAGCTTGAAATATACAATTTGAATTTGATTTGAAGTTCAGTGTCTATCAAATTATCCCTTCAGTGGCAATCCAAGTATTCTTACAAAGTGTGTTCCAAGGGCATCCAATAATATTACAGATGTATAGCTTTAATATACCTCATTTTTGCCATAAGCGCTTAAATTACAGATACCAGTATATTTAGTATAAAATGTACTGCCAACCAGAACATAATAATATTACTTTGAATGCAAATAATTAAATCAATTTTTGTATTATATGTGAAAAATGCTATAAAAGTTGTTTGAAAACCACCTATAACAAAATTATGATTTTAAACACATAGGGCTTTTGAGAAAAGATGTATTGTTGATATCATTGCTGTCTGCTGAGAACAGACACTGTCCAAAAACAACCAACATGGAAATTATATGGTATCACATTTTTTTATATTTCGTGCTCTAATGCTCTGACCCTATACTTTTGAAAGTAATGAGAGTTTTCCCACTGCATTCAGTAAAAATGAAATCCCCATCTAAATGTGGAGTAGTTATTTTAGTAATATTAAGAACTTTAATCTGTGTATTCATGCACAGAATATCAGTAAGAAAAATAAGATTAGATGTAAACTTTGACTCTTGTCATTTTATATATAGTATATGCTGTTACTAACTCATCCCAGACAGGATGATTCTGTTTAAAACTTCTGGATATTGATGTGATTAAAAATCAGTCAAGTTCATCTACATTGTACTTAGTTTTGATAAATATCAGATCCATATATTTTAAAACTTGTTTTACTAACATTAGAGAACTTGCAGGTGGGAAAACAAATTTGAAAGAGTGTCTTCGATGCTTTAAAATTTGGCAACCAAATTTTGGTAATGCTAGCACAGCAAAATCTGTTTTATAGAGAGTAATAGTATCAGTTAGCAACCAAGATTAAAAGAAACAAATGCTTTCCAAGATTTTAGGCCTCTTGCACTCTCATTTAGATAACTAAAAAAGCAGTCTGTTAGGTGGGGTGAGCTTGTGTTCCCGGAGACACCCACGCCAACACACTAACCCAACATATCAACAGATCAGCAGGATTTGCTAAGCATCCAACAACAGTGGTGGAAACCAGTGGGATATGCCAGATGCTCAAGACTTTGGAAGATTCAGACCAGGTTCCTAAATACAGATTGGACGCCTCATCTACATGCAGATAAATCCTGGCCAAATCTATAATGAATTCTCAGTGAGTTACTAATTGTAGCAAAAACTTCCTGCGCACGGCTCTGTGGCCTTGCCAGGATTTATGGCAGAATTTTGTAATAGTAACTGTAGAATAGTGTCCTTTATGCAAGTTAGAAGGAAAAGTTGGCTGCCAAAAATCATTAAGACTTTGAGGTCTATTGTTTTCAGATTTTGGGGGGATGAAATAAGACAGCTGTAATGATCACCATTTAAAAATTCAGTATTGACTCATGGCATCATGCAGTGGTATAGCCACAGTTATTTTTAAAGCCTGTATGGGGAAAGAACATAGGTAGCATTGTATGATACCTCTAGTTTTTGTAGTCTTGACCCTTCTCCTCCATGAGGTTTTAGCTCACATCTGATGAACACTGAATGAGGAATGCATCAGTCCCGAATTAGGATGCAAGCGGCTGCTCTGTGCCTCCTTCATTCAGAGTTTTGGGGAAGCAGTTAGAGAGCAGGAGGCCTCAGATTCACTCTGTCTGAATGACATCGCCTTGATGGATACATGAGTTTCCCAGCTTTTTCATTCCAGTATAGTCCCAAATTAATCAATGTTTGACATGTAGTACTTGAATTGTAAGCAATTAGTAAACCAAAATGTCTTGATCCGTCAATGACTATTACAAAATTGAATTCAATATGGTACCAAACAGATACTTCCTTTAATGATTTGGCATAATTCACCCAAATAAGAATCAACCTTTTTTTATTTGCAGATATGCATGTATATATATTCTAAAAATGATTAAAAAATACTTTTTTTTGCTTAATGTTGGATTTTTTTTTTCAGAGAAACCCACATTCCAGACTGCACTTAGATCTGTGATGAATCATAAACATATTTTAGTGTGTTTCCAGTGTTGACCTTTAATTTAAATTATACAGATTTAAAAAGAAAAAAAATCATTTGAGAACAATATCATGCAGTCTATCATCATATTGGGGATACACTGAGAAACCAACCTTTCAGAGAGATCTTTCTGAAGAAAGCTCAAGTATATCTTCAGAAATATTTGTTAAAAGCTTTCTTGGTAGAAAGGCTATTATATTGAGATAGCTCCTCTTCTATTAGATGAATATATATCGACTTTAGTAGTATCTGTTAATTATTCCTACCAGCCATTCATCTAGTGTTTCACATTTCGTTTAAAAAAAAAAAAAGACTAGTTAGGAAAGAAGTGGGTCATTTTAATTTTGTGGTAAATCACAATGACTAAAAAAGATTTGCTCTATTCCAAGTCAAAGTATGAAAGGAAAGCTGGGGAAAGCGAGTGTTATTTAACACTAAATAATTTAATTTCCATGACTTCATCGGACTTACATATCAGCTATTCAGAAAATAGTCCCAAAGAGAGTGTTTAATTTAAACTGTCTGATGTTCTTTTGGCAGTTGCAGTGAAACCAAGAGATTTGTTCTCCAGAAAACTTGGACATTGTTTCAGTTGAAAGAAAAGTGGGGGGGTTGGTTTTTTTTAAGGTGGACTTTACTTCAAGTTATTCTGTTACTGTCAAACAAATAGTATCTTTTCTGGAAATGATTATAATTAAGCATCATCCTTCTTTTAAAAAGAGCCTAGTATCTTTTAAAGAGTAGGAAGTGCTTTCTGTTCACAAAAGCTAATACCCAGTGAAATGAATAAATACCATACCTCTTTCTGAAAGCAATTTTTATCCACACAGTTGAGTGGGATTAAATGCATTAGAAATAATTTTGCCAAACCGGATCCTTTGCTTCAAGCTATAACTTAGATATATTCCCAGAAAAGGGCATAATGGAAATGTGAATAAATTAATTTTGTTTTGACATAGCAAAATAAAACTCCCTTTGACTGTGTAGAGACGGAAATACTTTCAGATAAGTCTTTATAAGCTTCTTAGGAAATGAGTTCTAGAAATGGTGGTTTACTGAAAAGTAGAATGCTACTAAGAGAAGTACTGATCCCTATTCAAAGTTTCTTTCAAAGCCAATTGTTTGTTCTTTTCACTGTCCCTAGGTCTGGATAAAGTGCCAAAGGACCTTCCCCCTGACACAACTCTGCTGGACTTACAGAACAACAAAATCACTGAAATTAAGGAAGGGGATTTCAAGAACTTGAAGAATCTTCATGTAAGTGTAAAAGTGAACCGGCATTTGTTACAAAATTGGGGGGGAAAAGTGGTTTTGGCCTCATACACATTATTTTTGAGGAACATTGATAAAATACTCTGTGATCATCCTCCACCAGCCCAGCCTATTTACTTCCTTTTCTATTCCTCTCCTGCAAACACTCTTTTCCTTTTCTTGAATCGCAGAAGTTTCTCATCTGTTTTCATCCCCTTGCGCCAGTGGTTCCAACCTGTCTCCTGATCTCCATTGCAACTTCTTTCACCTATTTGCCTACCTATGTTCTCACTTTCTTTGGCACAGTGACTTGGCAATTTCTGTCTAAAAAGCAAACATTTTTCAACCCTGCCGCGTCACTCACTCACTATTATATCCCTCCCCCTTTCACCTCCCAGCTTATTGAGCACTGTATTTACCATATTTGTCAGCAGTTCTTCTTTACTAATTTTATCTTAAGCATCTTTTCAAACAGTCTGTCTGTCCTTGGCATTACAATGAAACTATTTTTGCCAACAACTGCCTCCTAGCAAAACTCCATCCTCATCCTCCTTTACCTGCTAGTGTCTTCCAACACTACTGTCTGTTTTCCTCTTTGCTGAGTATTTTCCTTCCCTGGTTTCTATGACTGTTTTGTTTTGTTTTGTTTTGTTTTTTTCTCCTGGTTCTTCCCTTATTTTCCAAGTTTCCATCAAAGAACTGCCTTCCTCTGCTTCCAAATTTTTGTTTCTCTGTCTGAGGTCCTCCTCCGTTATTTTTATACTTTTAATCAACATCTTAAAATTCATACCTCATAGACTTGCCTCCAGATCAAAAAAAAAGGGTATTACTTCTCTGCCTTTGAAAGTAATACCCCAGCTATGATGTATTTCAGAATGCTGCCATAAATATTATTTTTCTAGCCTTTCACCAACTCAATTTATTCTGCGTATTATTCCATCCAATCCTTTTTGATTATAACAAATATGAACTACTTGCCCTCACTTTCCTGGCATTTCACAGCTTCTTTCAATTCTATTATTTCCAGTCAATACCAAGAAGCCAGCTCCCACTCTTGATCTGTACATGATGCCAATGCCATCACCCAAACAAGCACATTTTCAAAGAGCAATCTGCATGGTACCTCCCATGCTGTCACTCGTACTTGGAAGAAATATCCCATAAACATTTGTCTCTTTAATATCTTTCAAATTCCTCCTTAAATCTCTGTCTTAATACAACACCAAGAAAAAAAGTTTAAAACCATTTCTAGGGTTCACAATGCCAGTATATCTATAGTGGAGGGAGCTGCATGAGCAAATCATGATGGGGTTCATGTCATCTTATTTTAGCTGAAGTAGGTGTCTACACCAGAACTAGTTACATAGATAACATTTACAATCAACAATTTTTACTAGAATGAGGTGATTTATGTCCCAGAGTTGTTTTTTCAATTCCTCTGCTTAGCTACTAAACCCAGATTCAACACCCTAATTCCTGCCCACCTTTTTTTGCTTTCTTCCACCTTTGAGAGAAATCCTGTGTTTTCAGTAAAGATCACATTCTGGGTGCGAAAAAGAGCAAGTCCTCGTCAGTGAAGTCAGCCTTTAGCAGTCCTTCATGACACCTCATGAAATGAGTCAGAGCATGGTACTACAGATGGAAAGCACTGGCCCCAGTGACCTCTGCCTACTTGGCATGCCATGCAGGTCTCTGCTATACCTCAGCCTGTGCCTTAAGCAGCTGTGAACTATGTCATCTCATGGAGGTTAATTCCATGGATTTTTTTATTTCTCCTGTTACAGAGGACATAATTTAATAGTACCTTAAACAGGTAACTTTTCAGGGAAAATATTATTTCTTCCTTTTAATCCCCAAAGTACTCAGTACACATTTAAGGACCAGTGGAAATCATACAGAAGAGTGACAGCTGTAACATAAGTATTAACAAATGACCTTTAAAACAATGCAGTTTTCCTGGATTTACTCAAGAGAGAGGAAGAAGCTTGTTATCTCCTTCCCAAAATAATAATTTACTCATACAGTGCACTTTATGTAACTATGCACCACCTTTACTCCCAGCAGGCATCATTCTTCTCCTTGTGTAATATCTGGGAATGATTCCCATTCCCCTTTCCAATGAAATATTATTCAGAGTTACAGTGAAAAGGGAATATTGCTTCTAGATGAGTATATCTCAAAAGCTTTATTGCTGATGGAGCACTATTGTCACTTCTGTTATAAAAATTTTCTATATATATGTTTATATATATCTATTTTTATATGTATATGTATGTGTGTGTATACACATATACGTACATATACACGCGTACATACATATACACACACACATACATACATATATATTTAAAACAGATACATCTTTTAATCATATTCCCTGATAAATATGGCTTGGATTAGCTTGGCAGAGTGATGTTCAAAAGTGTCTAGGCTTCTTAGACTTTACTAAAACAGAAGGATCTACAAAAATTATATCTATTATTGTTCCAAAGTCTAAGATCTTTAACACATGCAGTCCACTTCTTGTGTGAAGTGACCACTAAATACTGAAGTGAACATTTCCCTTAATCCCAGTTTCCACAGGTTTTGAAAAAAATGGAGATTAAATTCAGTTTATTCCTTCTGAGTCTAATCCTCACTGCTATAAGCATCATCTACCACAGGTGTACTAGTTTTAGAGGAGACTTTCACAAACAAGTTGGGCTGAACTTAAAGTTCAACTTCTGCTGAAGCCTAGGTAAAGTAAGGAGAAAAAAAAAGGCCTACCTATACCTTTGTCTATGGCTTTTCTTTCTGTACGAATATAACTGCTTAAGCTCCGAGTGTGCAATATTCGGAAATAGAAGAGAAAGAGGAATTAATATCTACAAAGATACTCTGTGTAAAGCAGAACATTTTCTTGAGGAGAAAAAAGACCAATTAAAATTTGCAGCTGTGGAAATATGACGAACAATTAGGAAAAAAAATGCAACTAAGAGAATATGTATTTGCAAACAACAGATGCCTGAAAAAGGAAGACACCAGAAAACTGTATATTCCAGAGCCAATGGTTCTGGTGCACTTGATATTTTAATAGTTTTCAATTAATCAAGGAAAAAGTAGCTAACCTATGAAAGTTTTACTGTAAAAGCTCAGTGAGACTTCACAGCATTTAAAAATGAAACATCAGTTATATCTTTTATCAGAGGACTCAGAAGAATAGGGAAAAAATTGGGGAGAGTCTTTTTTTAGGACTGAAGGCTGAGTTTTGCAGTTTCAGAAAATTGTCTGATGTTATGTAAAAGACATGGTCATGATTTAGATCTGTGTCAAAACAGTTAAAAAGATGCAGCTAGAAAAGACAGGAAAAAATCCTTTATAAAACTGTCAGAATTTTCTAGGCAAACTGAAACTTCTGGAGAGAGTACAGTACTTTGACCCCGTGGACATTATAAAGAATCCAAAATACTACATGAGTATGCCCTCATGCAGAGTGAAGTGGGAGTCTGCAAAAACAACACATGGAGTTGCATGCTCTGTGGCAAAGCCAAAACAAACCAGCATAATGCCTGGCACTTGGAAAAAGAGGTAAAAGAAACTACTGTGTATTAGATCACTGTAAGAACAGCACAAACAACAGAATAGTAACAGCACCCTTTTCCAACAGGAATTTTTCAATGGCACAGTGTTAGTACTGCAAAAGAAGATGAATGCATTATTGGCCTAAAATCAAATGGAACATTGCTTAATTTAAGCTGGCAGAGGTATGCAAAGCCATGGTTCTGCATACATCAGTGCAAAAAACAGTAATATTTATGCTGAAAGAAAAGACTTGCACAAAAGAGATAAAATTTAAACTTGGGACTTAAAGTTATGATCATATTCCTACTAAGGGAATGTATGTATGACTAAATGTATGAGTAAATAAGTGAAAACACAAGTTGTAGTAATATCAGGGGGAAAAACAATGTATTTGGTTAAAAATATTTCATGCCCTCACTTTTTTAGCAAAAGAAGGCACCCTGTGGAAGGACAAGAGCCCACAATAACTGAGGAGAAGTCTAAGAACAGCTTCCAGGGAGACAGAAAAACTCCTAACAGATTAAAAAAATATGAGTGAAAGTACACAGTCTTCTGATGACTCATTACAGCTTCAGTTCCCTTTTCCCAGGCAGAATCAACACAGAAGTTGAATAAACATGCTGCTCTGCAAATCGCAGAATGAAGGCTCAGTAGCTACTGGCCTGCTGTAAAAAAACAAAGACAAATCTTTGTCCTGTTTCTGCCCCTGAACCCTATTCCCATTTTCATCAATAGCAGATAGTCTTAACAGGTGAGAGATACTTTTTTTTTTCCTAGTTGGTGCATCTGTAGGTTTCTGACAGATGTTCTGAGCAAAAATGGGGTTAATCTTTTTGACATGCAGCACTCTGTTAGAGAGACACCATTGCCTCAGACTCTCCTTTGCATTGTGCTTAACAACTGAGATTTTCCACTGAAGCAAGTAATATGTAACATGGGACATGCATGCAAAACGTTTTTAATGTGTAGAGGGTACAAGATCTTTTAGTGTGAGGAAAACAGTAGAATAAAACATTAAGAGGCCCCCAAAATTTTGGCGTCAGAATACTAAACTAAAGATGAAGAAAAAAGGAAATTTTATAGAATGCAACAATAAAATAAAGTACACAAGTAAATTATGATAAAATAGATGACAAAAATGCTTGCCTCACTAGACAGCAACAGGGTTGAAAGGTTCTTTGGAATGCCAGAGCATTAGGATTATTTTTTATTAGATTAAGAAAATGTAGAAGACTGGGGATTCTCACAAGACCCAGCTGTTCCCTGGTCATCTGTGCAACTCATGTTACACAATATTATCAGTGAGAGCTCAAACTTTGTAAAAACTAGATCCACAGCAGGCTCTTTGGCTTAGAGAGATTATCCAAGAAGGCACTGAGGATGTGATGAAACCACTTTCCATAGTCTCCTTTCCTCCATACTGACAAGCTGTTGTTTCAATGCTTTTCCATCTCCATCCACACAGTTTTGTCATTTTTCCCTTTTCTTTTTGTGCCATCCCTTTTTCCTCATCCTAGCTATGTCCGTGTCATTAAACCCCACCAAAGAATTTAAGGAGCAAACAAAAAAGAACCACATTACCACCATGTTTTTCATGGCCTTTTCTACCTTTTTCCTTTTCCTCCTTTAACTCTATAGATCATGAGCCCTTTAGGACACATAACATCTGGAATTCTGTTCAGAGACCTCCTTTTACTCAGGAGCTCTTGGTTCCTTCAGGTTTGCCAATGTTTATCATTTTCTAAATGAATTTTTAAATGAGTGCTTAGTTTGTAAAGCCCTATCTCCTTCTATAATACAATTAGACAAGAAAGTCAAGTTCTAATTTGTGTTTTTTGTTTTTTTTTTTCCTGCAAGTGTGTATCCAGTCCTAACAGTTTTGCAGAAAAACTTGACTGTATGTCTGGAATATAAGTGTGATTTAATGACTAACACCATAAGGCAAACAAAAAGAACAAAATTTATTCTTTTTATTTTTATTTGGATGTCTGAGTCTTGAGCTTACAATTCTTAAGGCATTATGGTTCCTAACAGCCCTATGATAAAATGACAGGTAATAATGTAATAAATAACCTAGGAAATTAAAGAAATTTCACCAGGTCAGTAGACTGACTTTTCAGTGTAAACCCCAAAGGTCGCACGCATCATTAGAGATTTGACGTCAGGTAAGAATACCATCTCCTGCTGGCAAATCAGATGTATTATGGCAGAGAACAATTTGCTGATCATTTTACAGTTCACCTCTAACTTTGACAAGACTGTCTCTTCAAACTGTTCTCCTAAACTAAGAAGGGCAGGCTTAAGGATAGCAACTCCACAGCACAATCTCCTGAGGTTCTTACACAATCATACTACTTCAGAAGACTGGGCTTTATTCCCCCCAGTCATGGCAAAAATCATAAGCTTTGGTACCCTCGAGAAAAACAGCCCTACACTGGTTCCTACCTGATTGCCACACACTCCCTGTGCAATTTGTCCATGTATATTTTGACAAGAGCATGCCAACAAGTGTTCCAAAATCTTCCTGAATTGTGAATCCTCCTTTTTGTTTCCGGGAGTAAATATTTGAGGCAGAAACCAGGCCAGAGGGAGGTAAATGGCCAAACTCCCACTGACTTCAACTGAGCCAGCATCTATTCCTGTCATATGGTGATTTTTGTTTTTCTTACTACACTAATATCAGAGGTGTTTCAGAAAGAGCTAAGCCAGCCTTGGAGCAAAGCTTGGCCTTTTTTTTCCTCTCTGAGCACCACTTAAACTACTGGTTATGACAGGATGGTCTGTAGGTATTACCACAGTGAACTATATAATAATAAACATAACAGGGTCAATGTTTACAGAGGAAACCTCGTGACACATATGAAGTCACGGGGACAAGGGAAAAGTCTTTATCCCAGGAAAATGAGGATGGAAGCTACTTTTTCTCTTATCCATGGAAAATTGCTATGAACCCTCTGGTCCTGATTAAATGGTGTCTTTGATATCAGATTTATTTGATCCTCTTTATTTTCTCCTTCTTTCTTGCCTTTTTTCTTGCCTCTCAGCACCCATACCAAGTCATCCTGAAAGCTGTGTATTGGTATACTCAGCATTTTTTACTGAGAATTGGTGACGTACTTCAACCTTTTTTTCTTGTTTTTGTAAATTTATTTTAAAAGAAGTATTCTTTTTCCACTCCAAAATTGAATGGAAACATGGAAGAAGGTGGATTTTTGAAAGAAGCATCGATTCCTGTGGCTCCATTCAAGTATTGCCCTAAGCTGTCACATTTCTTTCATCTGCCAAATAGCTCTGTACTAGCAGCACTGTAAGTGCCAGCTGTGGCCCAGGACTCAAGCACTTTCAGCACTTTAATGTTAACCCTAAATTTTCCCTCCTAGAATTTCTTGCTCTGCACAGAGTTTGTATACACAGTTATCCTCTAACAAGATGAATATAATGCCCTACAATGCCATTTGTGCTTTATTCAGGCTACTTAGTTCATGTGGCATGTTTTTGCCTAACATCCCTTTCTCAATAGCACTGCCTGCAGATGTTTTCCCTAGGTTTTTCTCCTCTAGTTCCTGTTTTCACTGACCTCTAAATTCCCCTGAGTTTTTGGGGTTTTTTTCTATTTTATTTTGATTTTAACTTTTGTTACAAGCAAACCATAAGGGGCACATTCAGAGGAAAGGAAACAAGAGAACTCCAAGGCTAGTAATTTCTTTCTCTAAGTCTTGCATATAATGGAGTTATTGTGAAGTGGAAAAGGAACACATGGGTATGGCTTGCCAGGTGCTATGCTGCTATGTTATCCTCATCATTTGCTGTTGCTCTGGGAGACAGTAAAATTTCTCTGGCATATTAGGTGTTCTTTTTTTTCTTTACAGCTACACAACAGGGTGAAAAATAATGCAGGCTTAAAACAGCAAGAGCAGGGACTTACACAGCAGGTGTTTAAGTGGGAAATGATGTCTGGGTACAAAACCCATTGAAAACTACAGGCTTGTAATACATTCCCACCTTACACCACCATACATACATTGCCACCCCGAAATCATTATTTTTAAACATATCTTTGGTAGATACCATCATTTGTAAGTGAGAACACTTTTCTGAATGCTTGAATAAAGCAGCATTTTTATGTACTTCCCTGAGAAAACACAGACATAGTCAAGAGAAAACATAGCAAAGCAGAACAGATTAATCCTAGATAATTTCTGGTTCTGGTCAGGACCAGCAGTTCTGCTCTGAAGGAGTCTTAGCAATTCTGTTAACATCAACTAGTCACAGAATATTTACATTATAAATTCCAAAGAAATGTTGACTTAGGTATCTAAGAAAAAAAATCCATGATAAAATCATCAAAAAATAATGCAATTAGCAGTAATACATGCAGTTATTCTATTTATGAAAAAAACAATGAAAGACACTAATTTGCATGATTTAAGCTGTATCCTTCATCATAACTGCCCCAGTATTGTGCAGGTAGCTATATTATACTAAGGCTGGAAGATAGATCTACTTCCAAATTCATTCTTAGGAAACCACAACTGATGTGTCCTCGTGGCACATCTTATAATTCCGATTCAAATAAAAGAGAACTATAGCCCTAGCTTCCACTGGCAAATATACTTATTTTGGGAGAGGCTTATTGTGGGTGAAATATTCTGCTGAACTGTGAGTGACCTTTTCTACCTCCTTTCACAAATGTGGTGTTGCTAGCTAGCATGCAAAATTAAAACCAGATATGTACAGCTTTATGTATACTCTTGTGAAATGACCTACAGCCAAAATGCTGTTTGCTTCACTCAGGATGAGCTGCAAAAGGAGTCCATTGGGGGAAAAAAAAAACATCAAATACAATTTTAAACTATCTTCTCACTTCTCTTTCAATTTTTATGACAGAGGGGTGCTGTCACAGACACTGACAAACTTCTCGACACTTTCTTAATGCTTCACTGATTCCTGAAAGTGTTAAATGCTCTTTTTTTCCTCCAGGAAACAGAAAAAAGTTTAATTACAAAAATATTAAGACTATATTAAAATACACTGAATGTTAACTGTATTATATGTAATATCAAAACTTGTGGTATAGCAGCAACTGCTTTCTTGTGTTTCTGTAAGCAATATGAAGAAGTTAGTGACCAAAGCTATTTATTAGTATTTATTAATATCTCTAGTAATAAAAATAAATAAGTAATGCTATCTATATCTGTACAGCCCCTTCTATCTCATTCATTGCACAAACATGTAACGCTGTAAATCTGATAGATAAGTAGATAGAAAGCAGCTGGAGTGAAAAGACTCATTGTCATACTTGCCATATATGAAATCTCTTCCATTAGACACATGTCTATTTTGACATTAATGGGACTTTCTTCTCTCTTTTTATGTCATAGTTTGTTAAACGATAAGAGAGTTCGCAGTACTGCAAAATTTCCAAATCAGAGTACTATTAGAGGCATATGCAGACCACCTATTTCAGGTATCTAAGTGAGCTGTCATGGAAGCCTCTCTTCGCTGCCTATTTAGAGGGTTACCTTGAATCTAGATATCATAATAGTTGACAGAACTAAATTAGGCTCCTACATATTAAGGAGAATGAATATGGTCCATGATCCCTAACTTCAGGACTTGCAGTATGAGGCTTCAATTTTCAAATTGCTACTACAGTAAGAAACCCTTACTAAGTTACTTTAAGAAAAAAATAGGTTATATCTCTGCAAAAGCAAATATCAATAAGAAGACAGAAATCTAACAAGTGCAATCTGTAAGACTAACAGGATAGTGGTGATTATATATATATATATATATTTATTAAGATAGGCGGTACCTTCACTGTATTCAGTCACAGAATTTTCTGCTTAGGAAAAACTAAATAGTATGTTTGTATGATGGTAGGTAAGGTATAAAAGTATCCTCAGAATAAAAAAAGCAATTACTTCTCTTCTTCTCCCCCTCAAAAACAAACATGCAAATAAAAGTGATAATGTTGTTAATTTTATGTGAATGACTTGTTTTTCACAGCTTTCAAGTGAAAGGATTGTACTTCGTCTTGGATACAGATTATGATTCTCATGGGTGTTAACAGAAGCTGCATGTATCTCAGCAACGAGATACCACCTGTAGTTGTTTTGCAGGTCTTGTTTATCTTTCACTGTTTCAAAAGCCCTCAATATGTTTATTTTAGTACTGTGTTGCGTTTTCTTCAGCTTACTTGGTTGACCATCAAAAAGATTTTATACGCTAGATAGATACACTATTTTTTTTTTAATGCTTCATTCTTAAAATAATTCCCCTAGTGGTCATCTGAGATCTTCTTCTTTATTACTCCACAGGCATTGATCCTTGTTAACAACAAAATCAGCAAAATAAGCCCAGCAGCTTTTGTTCCTCTGAAGAAACTGGAAAGACTTTATCTGTCCAAGAACAACCTGAAGGAACTTCCAGAAAACATGCCAAAGTCTCTTCAGGAGATACGTGCTCATGAGAACGAGATCTCCAAACTGAGGAAAACTGTCTTTAGTGGACTGAATCAAGTTATTGTTCTAGGTACGCGCATGAGAAATTATAAGTAAATCAACCCAGTGTACTGCAGAGTTTTCCAGATGTTGTTCTTAGTTCACATAGAGTGATTTTATGTGAAAAACCAAGAATTGCTCCAGTAAGTTATACCTCCAAATTAACTTTGACCTGGTAGGCACCTGAAGTCTAACAGATATAGATGCATATGCTGCAGCCCAGCTCACAAACATGTTTTGTTGGCAGAACTAGGCACCAATCCACTCAAGAGTTCAGGCATTGAAAATGGAGCTTTTCAGGGGATGAAGAGGCTCTCCTATATCCGTATTGCAGATACCAACATTACTAGCATCCCAAAAGGTAAGAACTTCAATGAATATTTGAGAGATTTGTGCAGGTAAAATATAGTCACTTCTAGTCAGCTGGAGTAACTTGAAAATAAAGAAGTAATTGAAGCCTTTTGCATCAGTCCCTAAAGTATTCATAATTTGACTTCTAGTAAAAGAGAGTGGTGTTTTTTTTTTCTGTTGGCTTTTACTGGTTTGGCAAATTTTATTTTTTCAGTATTAGAAGCTCCACAAGAGGTGCATTTTCAAAGGTAAACCTTTTAATGTCATTTTGCTTTTTTTGTCTCACAGCTGAAATATAAAGTCAAAGAATCTTTTTGCCCTCCAGCCCTACTTCACTAACCTGAACAACATTATACAGATATAAACACATGTAGTGGGTTTGAGCCAAAAGACCATTCCTGCACAAAACAAAAACATTTGTTTTTTTAAAAGTACTTCATTTTAAATTACTACAAAATAAAAACATCTTCAATATAACCTATTCAAAAGGAAAGAAATACAAAATGTTTCTGACCTAGAGGAAATTATAGTCAATTTATTCATACTTTAGCCAACAGATTGTTTTGAAATAGCACTACCTTTTTGAAAGCTAATATTAGCTGTTATTTCTTTCTTCCCACATTTCCTGTTTTGGCTGTTCTTTTGGGGGACCTCAGACAATGAAAATATTTTGTTCCATTTTTTTTCCTGATAAATTTTCAGACTAGTGAGTGCTCTACCTAAGATATGGTTAAAATTATTTTCCCTTATCTTTATAATCTCATCTGCTGCTAGTGTTATTTTTTGTATATTTATATAGGACTGAAATGTTTGTAGATTTACGCAAGTGGATAACCTGGATAAAATGAAGACTCTTTCTCTTATGCTATTGTATATGTCCCATTTATATAATCATGAAGACTAAAATTAATATCTGTGAAGAATTTCATTTAGCTATTTTTTAAGAATTGTGTTGTATGATGACCTTAGAAACTAGGTTGTTTTTCAACAAATAAACAAATAAACAAGTAACAAATAAATTGTCACTTGAAAAATTGTTGTTTTCAGGTTTCCCTAATTGTGAAAGTTCTTTGTTTAAATGAAATAATTTTCAACATACAAATTAAAGAATTTCTATCTCTTTATTGATGATATTTCAGTCTTTAGTAATTCATGGCATTGAGTCTCAGTATAACACAAGTCAAGACCACTAAAAAAACCCCAAAAAATCCAGTTTTACCAAAAGTAATTTGATGATATTCTCTATTTCAGGGCTTCCTCCATCCCTTACTGAACTTCACCTTGATGGCAACAAAATCAACAAAATTGATGCTGACAGTCTGTCTGGACTCACCAACTTGGCTAAGTAAGGATTTGTTTCCTCTGATCACATACAAATATTAGTTGAAACCATAACTACTACACATACAATTAGAAAATATTCTAGGATTCACGATCATGATTATCTTTAAAGTAATACAAGTTAGCAGGAAAAGTTTCTGAGGACTTGCATGCTGACTTAGCAAAATGAAGTACATCTTCTTATCTAACCACACTTTACAACTATGTTCAATTACGAATGATGTATGTCAACAACAAAGATGTCTTTGTTTTTTAAGAATATTTTATAAAGAAATTATAATTTGATCAAATATGTCGTATTTTTTCATTGTATTTCCATGGATTGTTTATGGAGTTTTTATGTGACATTGCATTGCTTATGGGGGAAAAAACACTAAGGGACCAGAACTGCTCTTAACAGTATTTCCTCTGTTTCTCAGAAAAGGCAAGTGTTCAATGAGTCCAATAATATGACAAAAAAGAATCATACAATATATGTGAAAAGGTGTGATTGCACCTCAAGGGTAATTGTAACTTGGTAATCTGTAAATATTGTGTTGAATAATTTTTTCTAACTGTAGGAAAATGTAAGAATTACTGAAAAGCAGCCATAGACATACAGTATTATTCATGAATTAGTTCATGTTAAATAGCATGCTAAAACAATAATATGGGACTGTAATAAATGGCATTTTAATACTATGATACTTTACAATATTTCTATGAAAATGGAATCTTCATTGATCTGAAAGATTGTCCTATTCAGATTCCTGGATCTTCATCTTAATCATTCTGATTGTCATGATGAAGGCAGAGAAGAGATATCAGTGAAAGATTATCAGCCAACAGGAGTTAAATTTACTGCTGTTTATAGTAGGTTGGACAAAAAATTAGCGCAATGAAGTATATTTATTCATTCAGTATAACATATGTATAATTTATACAAATCTGCATATTTTGAATGTAGCAGTTCCAAGTGATAAGCGTTAGAAAAGCTTTCTAGAGCTTGCAAAGTAAAGCATTTCAATACATGCCTGATGTTCAGATTTGATCGCAGATTCATCCTTGCTCAAAAAAAAAAAGGGTTTGCTCCTGGATTTTCATGAAAAAAGAAAAATCCTGTAATTACAGATGAGGGACTATGAAGCAGTAATTGTTAACAATAGCAGCTTAGTATAAAATGTAACATTCTCCACAGACATGATAAAGAAACCTTCCAAAACTAAAACAAGATTGTAATTACTTAGATAGAGAATATCATTTCCTGGACTGTGGGTAGGTCAGTTGTCCTGGGGATAATCGAATTTTGCTGCTGTTTCACATTAATCCTTGGAAAACAATACAGACACCACCACATGGACAACATTGTTGGAATTCCTTCTTAAAACATAAAGTTGCATGTACCAAGTGCTGATGGGTTATTAAAAATATTTAAATGTGGGCTGCTCCTGTTGTGACTATATTAAACTGAGGAGCAAGATAGTGTTGATTGTGGTGTGATTGTGTGGAGCTGCTCAGAGAGGGCACCAACTTTTAAATAACCCATGCTCAATCAGGCAACCTAAATACAGTTGGAAATCCTCTTCTGAAAAGCTGAAAAATAAGGCAGAGTGCAGATTTGTTGAAAAAAGAGTGTGTTAGAAGTGACAGAACAGATAGATGAATAAAGGAAGGAGCAACGGGAGTCACTCTCCAGAACAGCATGTGGGATGAATTTACGGGTCAGTATGCTTTACCTTACTGCTTCACCAGTCCACAGAAACAAACTATCCAAAAAATAGTTTTTATTTATTCGTCTAAGACTTCAAGAACACCAGCATGGGATCAGAGCACTCTCCTCCTGGGTTGTGCCAGCACTGCCCAGCAGTGTAGTGGCTGCCCTAAAGCACAGTTAGCCTTTGGGGAACAGGTTAGTTTATTGACTGTCTGTGCTAGGATGTTTTGAACTGTAAACTGCTCCATACAAGAACTCAGTGTAGATCTGCAGTTTATTTATTCACTTTCGGATTCTTGACTTTTAGTAGACCAGCAATATTTGTCCCTTTTTTGGTTGTTTGTTTTCCTCATAAAATTACCTCTAAGCCCTTCAAAAGTCTTCACGTAGTGCTGCAGTGGAAAAAAAAAAATCTCTTGAATGTAGACTGAACAAAGTCTCTACTGGTTTAATGCAGGAAGGAGGTCCCCAGGAGGATATACATATTACACAGCTGATGTTAATGAAGTCTAGAGTCTACCAAAGTTTATTAAAGTTTACTTAAAAGATCTAGCTACATACAGCGGAAGTTGCATCAAGTTCTGTATAATGATGATGTTCAGCTGCATGAAGTTTGTTAAAGTGCATATGATGAAATGCATATATATATAAAATATATACACTTTTTTATATATGCATAATAAATATATATATAATATGCAAGTGTCATTTTCCAGCTTCCTCCTTTTTTAATCCCATGAGGAAAAGAAAGAAGATGGAGACCATATTCTTTCCTAGCACTCTTAATCAACCTGTATTTTAAACACTAATATTTTCTTGTTTCATTTATAAACATAGCTGCGAGTAACTGAGAGTTCATTTGGGTTCTCTTGTAACACATTTAGATGAAATGCAATTATACATAATTTCACTGCTTGTGAGAGATCCATTTTTATTCGTACTCTTCCAGTTTTTACTCTTTCCCTGAAAGACTTTTTCCTTGCAAGAACTATTCCAGAGTTGGATCTTGTCCATCCTTATGATGAGCAAGGAGGTTACTTTTGTCTCAACAGACCAATATCAAAGCCAAACCTGTGTTTCTCATGCTCTTCTCCTTAGGTGTGACACATCTGCTAATAGACCTGAATATCTAGTGAAATTATATTCTCATGTATGTCCACCAAGAATTTATACAATTGTCTGCCAAAATGTTTTTTCTTGATCCTTCTAAAAACACTCCGTATGAGTACACAAGTCCTTTGTAGGAGTTCTATATGTCTCCAGACCAAATTGCACATGTAGGATCAAATCCCCCAAGCTTTACTAAATCTTGATGGACTGTACTCAAAAGGATTTTCTTCTAATAACTTTTAAATGGGAGTCATGAAAATTATTCCATGACCAAATTTTTAGTAAGGATATGAGATAATGCGAACTGCATTTCTGAGTGAAGTAAATCCCTACTGATGTCAGTGGGAGATCTCATTAAGCTCTCATATGTCCTTTACTAGTTTAATAACATTTCAATGTTTAAATAAGTATGATTATGACTTTGTGTTATATAATACTAGTCATCAAGGATATTTCTTTGACTATTTATTTTTTAAAGGCAATATATAAAATGTGCTTCCATTCTTGGATGAAATTATTTCTGGAAACATCTATGCCATAAAGACCAAATAGGAGTTTTTAGCTCTGTGATTTTATACTAGGTCCAGATTATGGCTTCTGAAACCGGCACAAACCACAAAGAATTACAGGTGGTAGATTATTGTGAATCAGACTTTCTCGAAAAGGATTAATCCATAGCAAATTATGTTATCATCAAGATTCTGATTACTTTTATCAAATTCTTTATTAGATTCAGTAATTAATAAATCTCAGAGCATTTTTTTTCCTGGAAATTAAAAATGATTGCTTAAAGAAAAAAGATAAAGCAAGCTATATGAAGTAGGTTTAGCCTTTATAGAAATAGTTTCTCAAAGGACAACACTTCTGCTGACAGCTCCTGCAGTATAACTACTGAATTCCTCACTGCAGCACAGAATATTGTAACTTATGTTATGAGTTAGTCTTGAGAAGATTCAATAGCTTGGTGACTGCAGATTTGAATAGTATTAGCACAGAAATACACAGGTAGGACCAGGTTTTACAAGTTGGACATAAATTATTCCAATAAGCCCAGAATGTGCATGTATAAATCAGGAAGAATGATTTTCTGGTTAAAGCTCTGGAAACCAGGATAAATGTGTGCACATCCCATTCCTGTGTGCTGCTGAGCAGATCGTCATGTATGACTCAGTTCCAGCTTCCAGTCTGTAAAACGGCTATGTCAATATCTTAGGAAGTTGTGGGGAAGATTTAAAATTAACTGTTCTGGTGAGCCTGGGTCAAGTAGTTTAACAAAGAAAGTTACAGCCAGTATTCCTCCTGTCATGCAAGAAACGTATTCAGCTTTTAAAGAAAGACTGGTACCTACTGCGGTACACAGTGCATCTTACAGTGACATTAGTCACTGAAATATAAAAGTATGAAGTGAAGTGCCATGAACACAAATTGAATCATGTCATGGTAATTATGATAGTTCACATCAGATGTCAAATTTATTTAAATATACTTATCTAAACTAGTTCTCCATAGTAGCTCTGAATTTCATGAATAATTCTGCAAATTAGCCTAATCTATAGTACAGCAGTAGTGTTTAGAAGCAATTATGCTATGAAAGATGATTATCTGGTTTAACATCATTTTTGGTTTTTTGGCTTTTTTCAGACTGGGTCTTAGTTTCAACAGTATTTCTTCAGTTGAAAATGGCTCTCTTAACAATGTACCTCATCTGAGAGAGCTTCATTTGAATAACAATGAACTTCCCAGAGTACCTGGTGGGCTGGGTGAGCACAAATATATCCAGGTAAGGTTTGTCAAACTGCCTCATAGGGCAATGTTTGAAAGATTCTGAATGATATTTCTATGGCTATTTGATTTTGAACAAAATACACAGTATTTGTGCAAAAGGCAACCTGATGCAAGTTTTATAAACCACCGAATATGCATTGAAAAGTTGAAAAGAACAGGAGGACTCCTATTCTATGCTGATTTATGTGTGTGTGGGGGGGGCATAGAGGTATATAGATCTGTAGGTGTGCATTTGTATCTCTGTGTTGTCTGTGGGCATACAACAAATGTGAAATTATTTGTGCATTTTTCTTCCTTCTTTGCTCAGGAAACCTTCTTTCTACGAACATTTCTTCACTTGCAATTGTTTTAGCTCTACTTAGTGGCATTTTTCAAACTTTCCCAAGAACTTTCCCCTTGGTATCCCACAAAATTATGCGTTCTGCGGGGCAAAGAGAGGCAATATGTGTTTCACACCAGCAATGTTTTTAAAGTCTATGTGACTGAATAGCTGGAAATATGGTCCTCTTGGAATCAATTATAATCTGACCTCACTGGAAGTAAGATTTTATTGGAAAGAAAGCTCCCAAAGAATGAAGACTCCCAAATATAAATCACCACTTGCATGTAGCTTGGGAAAGTTCATCAGAACTGGTGACCTTGGAGCAAAGTAATATCCATCAGCTCATTTAAATCATCATTAGTGATTGTTTTGGCTCTGAGTCCTATACAGTTGCACTCATGAGAATGAAATTAGAGTTTGAGAGAAACCAATTAGCACCAAGTAGATCCTTTATATATTGCACATGCTTCTGAATCACAGCACTATATTAATATTTTCACATCTATGACTCTTGTTTCAATTACAGTATGATCAAATAGTATGATCAATAATATTACTGAATTCCCTTGCACAATTTCTACTTTTCTCTATAAATTTTTCTCTATACATTATTTCAAATTGGGTATAATCTTCATAGTTCACAAAATAAGCAGAATAAAGCATATGTTTGAGAAAACTGACATGTTACTCTACATGGTATTGTACAATACTTACCAACTATTTGATGTCAAATGATTTATGTTCTTTACACTGTTTAGCACTATTACTCACTTACATGCTTCTATACGTTCCAGGTAGTCTATCTTCATAATAACAAAATTGCTTCGATTGGTATCAACGACTTTTGCCCTCTTGGCTACAACACCAAAAAGGCTACCTACTCTGGTGTGAGTCTTTTTAGCAACCCTGTGCAATACTGGGAAATCCAGCCCTCTGCTTTCCGATGCATCCATGAACGCTCTGCGGTACAGATTGGAAATTACAAATAGATTTCTAAAGATGGGGTTCGGTTGTATTTCAGCTAAAGTACCTGTTGTAATAGGCCTGTTTAAAAATTGTTTCTAGAATTAAAGCCAAATACCAGAAACTTCACTATAAAGTGGAGATGATCCACTGATGTTAAAGAAATGAATCATTACAGATGTACAAGATCAAGCATACCACCAAAAAGAATTGCCAACTATGCTTTAATCTGATTTATTTCAGCCTTCTTTTCCAGCATGCTTTCTGTGGTATTTATCAGTTTGCTGAATGCTACAGGTTCTCAGATTCCACTGTATATGAGATTCAGGGTAAATATTTGTCGAGCTATGATATATATATAAAAAAAAAAAAGATAGCAGTTGAGGGTATTTTTATAGCCACATAAGAAAAATGGTAGAGGAAAAAAGATGACTCTCAACCTATTCTTTATTCTTGGGGAGAGTTAGCCCCTTTAAACTTACTTCAAGCCCTGGAAGTTTAAAAATATCCACTATAACAGTAAGCTAATTCTGAATGTATCTATTTAGCAGAGGCCAATAAAGTTGTTGCTAATGTCATTATTTGGGGAAAAATAAAATAAAGTCATATTGTACACATACTTCTTTTAAGTTTGCCATTCTTCTTGAGCAATGATATTCAGAATTAGGCTAACATAATCCTATTGAACAAAATAAAGAATAGTTTGCAGTACAAAACATTTAACCTATGTCTGGATCTCACTAATTAAATTTCTCTAGGAAAAATCCCTCTCACCTTAGTCACAAGAGCAGTTCCACTGGTTTCAGTGAGACTACATTGCAGAGTAAGGTATTAGGGTTTAGCCATCAGTACCAATCCATGTATATATCTAAACCAAAAATAACAGCAGTTCACTGTTCACTTGTTCTGCAATGTATATTGGTCTGCATTCCTTACTGTTCTCAGTATTTAAACTATGTTTCTAATTGCCAAGTAGAAATATGCAGGTTCCCCATCTGAAGAATTTGTGGGATTTAGATTATAAGCAAAATCATAGCTATAGTGAAATATGAGGTGAAATAACTACAAGGCCTGGCTGAAAGTTGCTGGGACATCATTCATAGAAGTGTCTTCTCAGAAGGATTTGAAAGCCCTCTGCAAATTGGGATTCTTCAACCCCTACCAGTGGGTAGTAAGCACATCAAAGGTAGGCTGCACATTTCTACTGTCAACCTACAAAGTTAAACATATGCTCAGTCCAAATGTCACACTAAAATAATCTTCTGCAGCCTCTTAATTCTCCAAAGTCAATCTCTCTAATTTGTAAAACTTGTATGTCATTTATATTAAAGAATACTGTAATACAGGCAAACTCCAGAGTGTTTGTCTTTATTTTCTGTTTTGATAGCATAACATAGTGTGTCAGAACTTTAATTATGATTAAGCCCAGAAAAATGAATATCTTTGGCATAGCAATGGTTAAAATAAGAACAAGTTATGTTAAAGTTCTCTTCCCTTGCAAAACAGAAAAATAACATTTCCATGCTTAACACAGTTTTTTTTTATTAAAAAAATATATTTTCTTCATAATTGTCATTTTTTTAGGCAGTAAATAGTTGGAAATGATAGTAAATCACTATAGTCATAAAATACACAGTGTCATTGCACCTTTATTTGATATCTTTTTTATATATGTCAAGAATGAGTTCTCCCTATTTACATCTGATTTTTCTTCTGGTTTTCTCATGTTGGGGGTGTTATTTTAAAATAAAACTAACAGTACATGACATCATTTTGTCACTGGAGGAAAAAAAAACAAAAACCAAAAGCAGCAGTTAGATCTTTTTTTTTCTTTCATTCTTGGTTGGATATCTGATATTATTCACAGGGAGAGGTCATGCAGAAAGCTATGCACTGCACTCAGTAGAGTACAGAGGCATTTTTTTAGCTAGAAAGACTCCACATAGTTTATATGTACATAGTTCAAATTAACAGATCCAACTTATATAAGAAGAGATTTATATAACAAATAATACTTATTACAGAAAACTCCGTATAAACATATGTACACACCCTCCATGGCTTTAGAATCTCTGCAGAATAAGGCTTTTCTTTCAAACCAGAATCAACAATAAGTCCAGAAGAAAATGTCCTAGCCTGGTCCTCCTCTGTCCATGTAATACCCATGGTATGTCCCCATACCAAACATGCCTGCCCTTTGTGTTAAAACACAACCTATTCCTCATAAAATACATTCCCTGCTAACAAGTAAGGGCTGCAAACATAATGAGACTTTCCTGATTCCCAGATCTATGCAATAAAATTGTATAAAGAAATCCTGTAATATGAGACCACAACAAGCTCATGACAAAAGTGTAAAAACACTCTTGGTTTTCTATAAATTGTGAAGCCATACCTACAATGTCTAACTGACTGGACCCTCTCCTAAGTGAGTCCAACCTACACATACAGTATTACAGACACAGCAACTACAAAGACTTCAAAGCAGTGGGAAGCCCAATACTTTTAAAACTGTTTTTCATATAAATACAGAACAGATGGTGCTTCCACTGAAAAAAAAAAAAAAAGAAAGAAAAAAAAAAGAAAGGAAAAGAAAAGAACAAATGCAAAAAAAATGTAAACAGTTGGGCAGAAAGGAATAAGAAAGAGGGTTAAAGTAGGAAGCCTTTAGGCCCAACAGTGCATCCCCAATCCCTCCATAAAGTATGAAAAGTGTAAAAAAACATAAAATAACCTGTAGGATTTGAATCAAACCCATAAAAGAATAAAATTCTGGTCTCCGTGATGCAACCTAAGGCATCTCTGCCCTTCCTGCAACCCTGGGCCACTGAAGAGTCACTACGGGCAAAGAGTGCGACCATCTCTTGGGAGCACTACGAAACTATGGATGTGGGAATAGGCATTCCTAGGGAGCCTATGATGAGGCATATCCATATAATTTGCAAATTTAAGCTGGTTGAAACAGGAGATATGAGAAGAAAAAGGCATAGCAACAGATCGTCAGCTGCTAGAACATCAGAAGAATTTAACTGACTTGCAGAAGCTTCTTATTCCGCTGAATATAGTTACCATAAAAAAAATCATACTAAAATAATAGCCATTGCCTGCCTTTGCTTTTGAAGACAGCTTTGCTCATAACAATTATTCTAATTCCATCCTTTCTGTGATAAAGAAGCCAGAGTAATAAAATTAGAGAGGAAAATGTCTTTTCTGCCATCTTTAGTTAACAATGCCTATGATTCATCACCCTCCTTAGGAATATGCCCAAATGAAAGTTTGGACTTCACTTTCTCCCATTTAAAGAGCTTGTCAGAAGTAAGGCCAAAATTTTCTGCTATTTTGTGATATCTAAATGTGTCATTTTTCCTCCATTCATAAACTTTATTACAATGTCAATTAAAATCCCCGTGCGAAGTTTTTAACTGAAGAAAATAGTCCCTTTCTGTTTTCTCACTGAATTGACTAAATAAGTTCGGAAATGAAAATGATGTTTTGAATTAGTAATGCTTTTTAACCTTCATAATGCCTAGTTCAGTTTGGATGCAATACTGTAAACTTATTCTTTTGCTTTTGTAGTGTCCTTCACACTTCTTTTTTCATTAATGACACCTCTCAGATTTAGGCTTTTCCAAAAGTATGTACAGAATTTTTGTTAGCAAAGCCAAATATTCCTGAAGAATGCTATTTTTCAAGACCTGTCTACAAAGGTCCAGATAAATTAGACCCTTCATATATTCTTGGCTTTTAAGGTCAGAAGGGGGTGGCTGGTTTCGCTTAAAGTGCACCAGGTCAGGTACAGAGATCATAAACTTGATTGCTGTTGCATAAACAACATCATTTCTGGTTTGATTCTAAGGAAATGATCATCCCTTAGTTAACTAGAGACAAATCCAGATACTACCCAGACTATTTTACTCTGATTTCCAGGCCTATAGATCCTCCTCAGTTGCCTCCTTAGACTGCTACTCAAATCTTCCAAACAGCATCTGGCAAGAGCTCTCTGGCCCATAATCTGACTTTTCTGACCTACTGGTGAACCATGATGTTATAATCTCTTTCCATCTATGTTTGTTACCTTTTTTTAAAATGTATAGTATTATCTAATTCAGATTAGTATATACAAATTAGCAGAAAGATGAAGAACTAAGTTTCTGTTTGAGAATAGCATTAATTCATGCATCTATAATATCACACACAAAACTGGAAAAGATTACAAAAGACTTTCTGATCCCACCACTACACTGAAGTGCCATCTAGTGTCACTGAGGCATAGTAACAAAGTTACTGTTCATTAATTGTGAAACCAGAATGAAAAAAGAAGTTCTTGAGGCTTTATGGAAAGAGGCTACATGAATTCACATAGTTATTCTGCCGTGTTTTGCTTTCTTTTAATCAGAGTGATTTTTTAAATCAGAGGGAACTCAGTCATGTTTTTGTATATCCACAGTCAAGTATTCTTGCATTGCACATGGATGTTTTTTGCTCATTTTTCTGAATATACACACTGCACTGAAGTCAGTTTTACTGCAGGAATTGACTGAGATCTCTGTCATTTTGTTTAAAAAGTGGCCATATTTTCCACAGTCATCACCAAGCTATTTCTAGGTGTTGGGTTTTTTTTTTCTCACAACTTTTTAATGAGAACAAAGTGGTTTTGTTGGCTCTAATTTTCTCAGTAGTTCAATAATGAGAAAGAGAAATTAAGGAGCATGTTGGTGATGAGCTTGCACAAGAGCAAACCTGGACTGTGAGATGGCCAATATGAAGCAACTCTTCAAAAAGAAATTGTGGAAACAAAAATACCTGATAAATTTTAGCATAAAATATCACACTAATAGCACAGAAGCAGTCGATCCCTATCCTCCAGCAGTTCCAACTGTAATAGAATATGGAGACTTGTGCATTCCCGGAAAAGTGGCAAAAACTGATGAACACAAACATATGAACTCATCAAAGGATATATTTAAAGTGACACAAACCAGCCTGTTGTATCCTGTCCTGCCACGACTCCAGTAGTTCAGTGCTCTTCACATACCATAAGTGCCGGAGGATCAGGCTGGATGCAAGTGCCCTCGAGGGCTTCTTCCCCTCCTATTCAACTCCACACTTTCCTCTCTGAGAAGCAGCAAAGATGCGGTATGAGTTTCTTCAAAACTCTCTTTTGTCAAGCTGTCCTCTTCCTCACTGTGTACATCATGCTCCTTGAAGGCTTGGGAGATCACCTCTATGTTGGTGTCTTAATTCAGCATATCTAGAAGACAAATTTTAATGCCCTGTCAGCAGCTGCTTAAACTGGAATTAAATTAACATCCATATGTTGAAGAAAGAATGGAATGGGACAAAACTATGAAAAGTGCCATTCTTTTACCACTTTTTTATGTTTATGTACACATCTTTTCAGATTTTAACACACTGTAAGAGAATAAAATTAAGAAATGAACTAATCCCAGAATCGGAGATTCTGCTGAGTGAACGAAAAGCAAACACATTCAGACCTCTGACTTGACACCCAGGGCTGCAGCAAGCAACACAGAACGGCAAGCGGTGAAATTTTAGCAAATAACAAACGTTGCAGGCCTTGAGTCTGCAGCCATTAAGGCACATGAATAATTCCAATGACTTGAGTTAGATGAGCTGAAAGCTACAGATGTGCATTCAAATTGGAAGGGAAAACAAACAATGGATGCCGTCCATTGTTTAAATATGAAAAGCAGCTTTTAAACAAGCAAACAAAGAAACCTCTGTCCAGAACAGTCTGATCCAAACATTGTCTCAGTTACTGTCTTTGGCTCAAGTCCTGAAGAAGAGAAGACTGCATACAGGCAAATTATTATTTCTGGTGATAAAAGGTATGGTATTTTGCTTAGTTCCACAAATACACTTTGGAATTGGTACTTTTCATTGTTCTTACCGTTTGGCAGAATGGACGGTAGAAGACGTACTTCTCTTTTCTGTATAAATGTTTAAAATTTAGTAAACTTTCTATTTTAATATGTAACATGAAATCAAGGAAAACTTTAGTACTTTTTCCATATTTCTGAGTTATTGATTCAACAGCATTAAGATATATCATTTATTATATATCATATTTACACCTTTTATTCATTTTCAACTAATACATTGAAATATATATTATATTTGAGGGAAAGTAAGGTTTTGCCACTATTTTTACAAAATTCAAGTTCGGTCAAGTTGGATTATTGCTTCCAAATGAATAATTGAGACAAAATAGGATAGTGCCTCTCCACACACCAACATTTTGAAAGTGTTCAAATTCCATTAATAAAAGCACGGAAAATAGGGGCCATGTGTCTGCTACTAAATGCATGTTAGAAGAGCCCTTTCAACCGGAAAGCTCAGAACCAGTTAAGCTAGTCATATAGTATTCTGCTGATGAATCCTTTAATCTTTTGATTTCAAGGTGTTGAATCTTTACAGGAATCAAAAGTTTATAAGCCAAATTCAAGAGTGCAGAAAATGTAATTTAAAAATTCATAAAACAAGCCTATCTTGACATGAAAGACAGAATCATTCTATATAATGCTTTGCTGTGTTAAGAACTTTAGACAACTGAATTATTCACTTCTGAGAATAATCCTTCAGAGGTTTGTCCATGCACATCTTCTAATGTGTAAGGAGAAAGTGAATATGTTGCAATGAAGTCTTGAAACAAAGCAGTGTCTTTGAAATTTTGGCTAATGGAGAGCACTTTAAAGATTCCAAACCTCAGGCATTTTACTATTTCATAATACCATCACCAAAATTAAACAAAAAGTATTAACCTTTTGGGTATTTTTTTCTCTTCTCTCCCTTACTGTTCATTTCCAGCACCAAGCTCTTTAAAGTTGTGCCAATCATTTTTAATATCTAGTAGGAGTAACCACATGTACAGGTTACAGGGAGATACTCAAGACTCTGAATTCGTGTTGAACAGAGATCGTCAATTGGATTAAGTTTGGAAGAAGTAGGTAGGTGGGCTCCTCGCTGCTGTCAAAGAAAAGAATTACAGGTAAGTGGTAACATTTCCTTTGAATTTCATTGTCAGAATTCTGACTCACGGGGTTGTTGTGTTCCCCACATTTTAATTAGCGGGATTGTGCTCGGGCTATGGAAAAATACAGTTGCACAATGACTTTAGATTACTCTGCCGAGCTAAAACAAGAAAAAGAGAGTAAGAATAGAAAAGAGAGAAGACATGTCCCATCTTACCAAAGACCTGCAGTGCAGTGGAGGAAGCTGAGGATGTCTACTTAGCCCTCTCTTCTCCCTCCAAGTTCAGGTGAGAGAGAAGAAAAAAATAACTAGAACTTTATTAGCTAAAAGAGCTACACCCCTTTCTATTGAAGATGAAACACAAAGATTAGGTGGGAAGAAGGTGTGACAAGGGGGCTTTGTCTACCACACTGAGTGCCTTTGGTAGCTGTAACCATAGCACACTGCATCTTGCCTGCTCTCTAGTCACTCTGCTATCTGACAGACAGCTCCTGGGCTGGTATGGGAGTCTCCTAGGAGAGCACACATGGTAGGACACAAACATACTCATATCAGGGCCATGAGTACACCAAAAGACTCCAATTGCCCTGACCAGCCTCATCCAGGGCCTCCATGTATCCAGACATCTTCCACCTTCTGGCTCAGGAGCTGCATTTAACTCAGACCTTTGCCCTTTGCCCAAGCTGGTTGTCAGGGAGCAGCAAGCGTGGGCTGCTGTTCAAGCACAGGTGAGCCAGGAGTCATGCAAAGCAGGGCAGCAACCTCATCAGCAAGGTGCACAGTCCTGCAACACCTGATCATGAAGAGCATGGCTGCTTTGGTGATTGCAGCCAGAGCTGGCCAACAGTTCGGTGACAGGTCCATATGGAGGAGGCAGGTTCAAGGACAAGCTCAGAAGTCAAGTCAACAAGATAATGCCAGGACTAACAAGATACAAAACCAGGCACAGCACACCCACAGCACAGCTCAGGCTGGGGGTTGAGTTTAAATATGGCTGCTGGGCCAATAGGGTGGGAGGCTGCATGTGTGAAGAGCCCAGATAAGGGGTGCTTTCCTGAGGACAAGCTTAGTGCCTACCTTAAGAGGCAGTTCAGACATAGACAAGGTGACCTTCACTTGGCTCAGAGGCACACAGTAAAATTTACAGCATCACCTGAGTGAATTAGGAACCTAAATCCTGTTTTCCAAGGCTCTGGAAACATGTACCTTTTCTGAAAATGTTTTGGGATGTGACTGTGGGACAAGACATTAGTGAGGGCTTTCAGGAGGAGAAGGATATTGCACCCATTGGTAAAGCAAGCACCTTCCTCCCTCCACCATGTCCTGAGTCAAAACGTCACTGGCCATCACCTGCCTGTTCCCCACTGGCCTGTAAAGAATCTAGAAAAGTCAGCAGTTTGAGAAACATACATCTTCTCTGACGTGTCTGGATGCAAGGGACATGAGGATTCAGGCTTACACGTGCTCGGTACTGACTTTGCTCATTCTTCATCATTTGTGTGCCTCAGAAAAACCCTCATAATATTCAATCACTTTTGTGCTGAAAGTTCCATGGTAAATGCAAAGATTTAACTGCTAACAAGTGGTTTAAAACCCTTTCATTCACCAGCAAAGCTATTATAAATGTATGAGACTCAGCTCAAAACACAAGAAGGTCTCGGTCTGCTTTCATTAGATAGGTACAGGAGCAGTGAATTTTGCTATACAGCAATTGATGAGCCATTTTGGTTTAGTGATATTATTATGGTTATCTGTGGGATATCAACATGACCTAAATTACAGTGTTACTCATTGGTACTGCTGTAGCTGAATTTGTGTCAGCATTTCTATGAGAAACCAGCTTTTCCATTTAAAAATTATTACTGTGCTGAAACTTGGAATCATATCTTATTCCTGGAACATTATTTTTTTCTCTTCTACAAATTGAAAGTAATTTATGCATCTTCATCAAAACTTTTATTTAAAGCGAGAGTGACATACACATATACATACAAAAAAACATAGAGATTTGAGAGAATGATGAAAATAATGAAATTGTACTCTGGTAAAAATCAAGTTGTGGATCATCCAAGGTCAAGAGACCTAAGGAGCTGAATGCCTGTTTTTTTGATGACCCTGGTTATATTCCAGAGTCCAAAGCTGCATCTGCACTATTAAATGAAATAGTGCCGTTTTCCAGCACTAAACCAACTAGCATGGCCTGGTCACATCTCTACTATAAAACTATCCTTCTCCCCCTGCCCCCAACAGAAAGGCTTCATTTAAACTGTATATGAAAATGATAAATCTCAGACCATGCCTAGGAATTGTTCAGTTTAATCTAGAATCATGCAAGAGCCATTCTAGCAAATTAAAGGTATCAGCAACCAAGTTCCAGTGCCTGGGGCGCTGTCTGTCTGGTTTACTAGTGTACATAGAGCCAAAAGGGAGGCATGTCATCCATTTGCTTATATACAATCATTTTAAACTTGGTAGGGTCAATATTTTGTATGGATCTTTCCAAATATTGACAGTGTTGCTACCTTTCTGCTAATCTAAATGCTTTCCTGTTTTTTTTTTTCTTCAGACAGTTGTAATGCCTTATTATAGATTCAGCACTTCATGACAAAGTTGATGTCTGTCTTCTTCTAAGTTTGAACAACAGCTGACAATATGGAGTTCTGATCTGATGGAGAGTTTGGGGAGTTGCAATATTTGTTGTAATGTATTACTTTCCATACATAGATTACAAGGGAAGTTGCAACCCAGCATTTGAAGAGAGGAGGAAAGAAATTCTCTGTAGGTTAACTGCAGCAGGCATGCTGCTATTCCAAAAAGATGTAGCATCTTTGAAAATGCTATTCTGTTTTTCTCCTGTAATATATCCATATATACAAAAATAACACTGAAAAATTAGAAGGCTTGAAAAGATTATTGGGTGGTTAAAGGGATAGCTGTTGATTCCAGCTGTAGGGCAAAATCAGCTGATCAGTTAGCATGCAGACACACATGTATACAAACATAAATACACCTGGTTACCATGATATATCTGCCAAGTGTTTCCTGAAATCTGAAAAATACAGAGTTAAAGAGTCCCACTCAGTAGACAGAGCTCTAAAATCTATGGGAGATGAAGAAGAACAGTGAGAAAGTGGTGTATTCTCCTCCAACAACAGGGTGAGGGAAGTGTTGGTGCAGCTTGTCCCTTCTTGGGTTGGATGGAGAGCAAACTAGACCTCAAGCACTCTTGTGTAAATAAAAAAGAAGTCCATGAAAGATGGTGATTCAAACCTTGAGAGTCTCTCTTAAATTGTTTCTATCCTTTCTAATGTCTATAACTTATACAAGTATATATGAAATCTATTTAAAAGCTTTGCGTGACCAAAACCAAAGGGAACAACCCAGCGAGGACTCAGGTGATGAAACAATGGAAGCAGAAAATTGTCTTCTCAATTTTAATTGCCTATTTTGGCTTTTTTATTATATTTTTTCAAACACATTAAGTAAATGCAAAATACTTTTGGGGGAATGATCACGACTCTTTGTCTCCAGGCTTGTACATGTCATTTTGCTGTCTCTGTGATATTTCTTTGCAGACATAGGGCTGAATACTTAGCTAAAATAAGTTTGCAGAGATTTGCTGGAGCGAATACAGTTCAGACAGTTTACACAGAGTGAGGATATTACCCTGCCTGTTTATTGTCTTAGGTTATGACTTCAAGAAAGAAATTGAAAGGTTCACCTCTTATTTTACCACAAATTATGAGTAATCCCTTGTAACCAACATTATACATAATCACATATATCTAGGACCATTTCCTGTTATTTTTATTAAATTTACAATGATGTCCACTGAAGGGCTTACCAATCTCTTGAACGCTAATGTGAATTTTCTAATCTTCTTGAAAATATTACTTTATCCTTTCCTCTCTCCTTTAATCCTTCTCATGAGTGTTAAAGTAACAATCTGGTATTTTGGTGACATTTTGTGCATTTGCATTTAAAGAATTTAAGACATATCATAAATATTCTCTTTTAGTTGCTATTACTAATAAGATAATATATGAGAATGTAGACTAGGACAGGACCAATTCAATTAAATGGTGATATATTGATGGAGAGCCATATCTAAGCTCATCTGCACTGGCTTTCAAATTTCTCATATAAACTTTTAGAAATCCAGGCTAGTCAGGGATGCAATGTTTCACAGGCTAATAGTTAAAAGAAAAAGAAAAAGAAAAAGAAAGCTTATTTTTTTATAACATACTTGGCACAATGTGCTAATGTAATATAAATGATTGACCAATAAATACCCAATAGATAAAATTTCAGTAGATTAGCTTGGGACAAATGAGGCCCATCATGCATGACTGGAGTATCAGGCATGCATGACAGCAGGAGTAGGGCAAGAGGGGATTCAGTATTGCAAGGTTCAATAGCTGTATAATGATGTTTGATATAATGATAGACCATTGGTATTTCTGCTGAAGTGTCCATGACCAAAGAAATCAAATAATCTTTCAAAATATAGCTAATATATGTTTTATCTCAAACAAAGAAACGTTAAGAAATAATTTAGAAAGCAAACGCAAGTTCCAGATAGTATCTCACATCAGCATGCAACAGAGACAGATGTGTTGGGCAAACAAGCTACATATTTTTAGTGTCTTAGGGTTCGATTCAGCTGCTCACACATAGGCATCTAGCATCATTAGAGAGGTCCTTGGGTATCTGAGACCTCCTCAAGGACCTGGCATAAATAACAGGATTAAAAGAGATCTCTTTTTTTTCTACAGGGACAGCTGGGGGCCATGCTGGAGTATACACATACACTCCACACATACTGGCCACACTAGGGCACTTCTAACAACCATATGCCATAAAGAAACTTAAACAAGTCTTTAGTGTCACCATTAAATCCTCTCTCAAATGTGAAGTATTTGCCCTCTGCAAAATCTGAGTAGGAATAATCAGACGTCTAAACATCATGAATGGCAGGTCCTCAGAAATCCTTCAGAAAAATAGATTTTATATAACTTTAATCTCTCAGTACTTAGATCTTGAGTTATACTTACCTGCACCTGCTGGGAAAACATTAGCTGCTTAAAGGAATTTGGGAAGCAATGTTATTTGCTTGTTTTGTAATTTAATAATCCTCAGTAACTCCAGATTGAGAATAGGATCTAAAGAGTTCAGGAAGAGACACAAAAAAAGAAACATAGGGTAGGATTACAGACCTGATTAGGACACAGATTTTTAGGTACCTATGTGTGAACTAGGTGTCTGACTTCCCACAAGAGTCAATCTAAGAAACTGTCCGTCTTGTAGATTGGAGATCCAAGGCATCAATTCAGGTGTCTAAATGTAGGTTTTGAGTGCCGTTCTAGACTGCTTAGATGCATCGTGCCCCTACTTCAGGGCAGGACAGGTCTGCTTGAGGTCCTGTGTCATGCTGTCCAGCCCCATGTGACTGTGCCCCATGTGGACAGTCTAAGGCACCTCAGATGGCAGTAGATACCTTTGTATGACCAACTGACTGAAGCCCCAAGGTAACCAAATCCTGTCCTGGTGTCTGTGTTAAAGTGAGTTGAATCACTCCCTAGGCTCCATAACTCTATTTACTAGATCTCCATTGACCATAAGGAATGCTTGGACTCCTAGCATAAACATAGACATCTGTGTTTGCTGTCCCTCAGGAGCAAGAATATAAGATACAGCATTTGAGAACATTTATAAAAAGGATGGACTGCATCTCACAGGAAGGTGAAGGTAGTCTTAAAGAGGGACAAGACTGAGTAACTTATCATAAAAAATACCTTTTAATGGGAAATTTTATATTGTGAAACATTACTGGTAGTGCTATGCTGACCATAAGAAAGTATTAATAGAGTTTCTCAACACTGCACAATTCCTAACACAAAAGGTATTGCATTCAGCATGAGGTAAATCCATTCTGGACCTCATTACGATGAGTAAAGACAAGTTAATCACTGGATTGGAATCTGGTGGTTGCCAAAGCTGACCATTTAATATGAGCAAAAACATATTTCCAGCCAGCATTTCAGAAGAACTGAATATCCCCAAACAGGAAAACAGTGAGCAAATTTTTCTGGGAGGAAAAAAATAGAAAAAAAAATAAGAATACCTATACTTAAAAAGAATTTATGAGATTGCCCTCAAATACCTGTCCTCCCCTGATTTTACTACCAAAAAAGACCAATTTTAGCCATAATCTTATTTATTTCAGTAGAAAAGTGAAATGCAATTAGAAATGAAAGAAAATAGAAACATATGAGACAAATGGAGAATGGGGGAATATGCAACATATAAAATAGTGTCTCTATGCATATTAGCAATGAGGTCAAAATGAAACTGAGTTGCACTGAAGATATAGACATAGATCCATAAACAGAGCAGCTGAAGATAGTCTGAGGAAGCTGAAGTTTATTACGAGCAAAATAAATCCTAGTAATATTATAGAACCACAATTAAGTAGACACAACACAATGGGTAGAATTAAAAACATAAAGAAAATCAATCATTATTGTTCTCTACATTGGAGAGCAGCAGATTGATGTACTTTTATCAGATGAGGATAGTGATGTTCTTTTTGTTAAGAAGTGGAAAAATTAAATAACATTTATAGTGGTAAATACTCTTCTATTGGGCTGTTAAAATAATTTGGACCTAAATGTCCTTAAGAAGCCACCAAAGAGATCTTTGGTTCATTTACAGTCCATTTTCATGAATTTGGGAATACCAGAACATCAGCACAGTGTTAGTATTCAAGCACTACAAATAGTTAGATGCTATAGCTACAAGCCTGTTAACCTGCTATCAATCCCAGGAAAAATAATATAAAAATCTGATACAGCATTCAGTTATTAATGAATTAAGTGACAACTAACTAAGGATAGCGGTAGTCAACTTTCTGGAAAGGAGATATTATCCAGCAAACCTTTACTTGTTAATGAAATTGTAGAGCTGGTGGATAATGGTGTGTATTGTCACAGAAGTAGATTTTTGCAAGGTGTTAGATTTTAAAAATAATACTGTGCAATACTGTTAAACGTGCATGTTAAGTGGCTCCCGAACTGTCAAAATTTAATGGCAAAGATAATATATCATCAAGTGGACATGTTCCAGCTGAGATTCTCATCAACAGGCAGAAGGTCAAACACTATGCACTGGTCATCTAGAAACACGTTCAAAGGCAAGGGACGCGTGGCAGCACACTAGTCAGCTACTTTCTATGTATAGCACCATACTACTATATTATTTTAGGCAAACAGTTGCAGATTGTAAGAACTCACTGGGAAACAGTGTCTGGTGGAGAAGCATGATACAACAAACTACCAGTTGCTTTGCAAAGGGTGAGCAGTTCTCACTCCTGGTGAGGTCTTGCAGAGCAGACTGTTCCAGGAGCTGCTGCCTGCCACAGTGGGCTAGCTACTTGAGAAGGGAAGCAGAGAGTTCCCCAGTACCTCCCAGTATTCACTGGGAGCTGTACAAGGTAGCAACTCCATTAAGTTTGTAGACCTAAAGATGCCTGGAGTTTGTGCTTCAAGGAGAAAAAGGATACCACTAGTGTACTGAGTGGCGGTTCCCTGGGTCTCTGTGAGGCAAGCAGGCCCTCCTTCCCATGAGATGTGCAACTGTCCCTCTACTTCTGGGTGCTGTCTGCAAGCACACATGGGAAGACATGAAGATTAAAACAGTGCTAAGTAAGCCTGACTGAACTGGCTGCCTTAAGGTCAGTCGCTACCGCATGATGCAACCCACTGCCTGCAGATGAGGTGTTGAATGCCCCGTCATAACCTGCCAGCCCATAAAATCAGCTTGGGCTGTTGCTGCTGCCCCTGTGAAGGTGGAATCACGGATGGCAGGTGGGACGGCTGCTGGGGAAGAGCGGGAGGAAGGTGAAGGGAGGCAAGGGAAAAGCACTGTGGCAGCAGCCATGGAGCCGCCCTCTCCAACCTCTTGTGACAGTGGCATGGATCTGTGGGTGGGACAGAGCAACACCGTGATTTCCTGGGGCAGGCAAAGCAAGAGGAGTTCAGCAGCTTGTGCCTCCAGGGGAAGAGCAGAGTTCAGAAGTTTGCACAAGGAGAGAAAGGGGGTTTCTGGGTGGGAGCTGCACAGTTCCCAGAACCCAGGGCTCAGCCTTACAAATGATGGTCCTGGACCACCCCGGGCAGATAATTCTGAGGACAGAGTAGACATACTTGGATTCTTTGGTAACCTTTTCAAATTAAACACATTTTTAACAGAGCTAAATGCAAAGTTTATATTTGGAAAAAAAGAATGCAGATTACTCCTACTAAACAGATTTGAAAGCCATAACTCTGAAAGAGGTAAGAAAACCTTAAATGAAAGAGACTCAGAAATGAGGTCTTAAGACAATCTTGTCACAAAAAGCACTTGCGTGAATCTTGGCTGAATAGCAAAGAATGGAAGGTGTTTTCATTTTGTATAAAATAATGATGCATATAGCCATAGCAAAAGGAAAAATCTTCATGGACCAGATGGTAGCTAAGTTGCATAGCAGGAGATTTGGAGACCTTAGTCTGATCTTTTTCTTTTGTTTTATTTTATTTTCATTTTGCTTGATGAACTACTGGAAGTTTGAGAGGTGATTCAGCTGAAGAGTGCAAGTGTGTTTTAATGGAGGCACCCCTAATGGCTTCTTTCATCTATTAGGAAAAAGGGTAACAAGAACCAAAAGTTGCCACTTAAATTCAGACTTTTCTACAAGTAATAGACCTTTGCAAGCACACTCCCAAACTTGTAATGTCTTAGATCATGCAACATTCTTTTGGCCTTAAACTGTAGTGACCTGAAAGAAAAGACATTGCTAATGCTTAGATTAGAAGATGTTCAGCAGTCAATGATTTACAAGGAGGGTCTATAGTGTTAGGTTATACAACCATAGGCAGTGAGCTAGTTCACTTTACCTCATCCATCTCTCTTTCCCTGTACATTATCTGTGCTGTTTAAGATACATAGCTGCTGTTACAACTTTTACTTGTAACCATGGCTTTCCCACAAATTCAACAATACCTTGAGGTCCTCTTACATTCTTTGCATTAGGTATCTTCTGAATAGGTTCGTATTCCAAGGCCACTTAATGTTCTTTTATATATAGACCTGAATAACATAAATATTATAATACATAGTATAGTATAAGCACAAAGGAAACTGTTTAAAAACAGCAGCTTGCCTTCATCTGTGTAGTTCTTAACATGCAAGGGCTTTGATCAAGCTCTGAACTCCAAGGAATTTTGCCATCGACTCTTAAGCAATTTGAATCAATTTAAATGCCATCCACTACAAAAACAATCTGACAAGCAAAGAAGAGGAGGCTAACAGTACTGGAACATAGAAACTGTCAAGTTTGAATCAAAATAGTGAGTAATATTTCAGAACCTCAAAAACAAAGAGCCATCCTCAACTAAAATATCCCTTGCGGTCTGCTAATAGGTTGTACCACTGTTACCATTTTTGTAAATTTCCAAAGCTGTTATTTCCTTTTTAGGAGAAAGGAAAAAAGATTTGGATCACCACAAATTTTGTAATGCTTATAGTATGTGCTCTAACAATTTCCATTTAACACGTAAGTGCAGTGTAGAGGTTGAACAAATAAAATTTCGATTTAGAGGAATGGAAGTTTGCAGTTGAAATAATAAGCACCTACAGCACTCAGAATCTGGAACTGGGTTGTTTTTAGTGGAACTAATTTGATATGAGTCAGCCTTAAGTAATATTTCCAAAATGCTGCAGGGCTTCATGAGAACATTTAGCTAATTATTACTGGAGTTTTGAGCCAAAATCATATTTTTGTGTATTCACCATATGTAGGCTAAAAGGCTATATATCTGCTATAGGTATGGAAAACATCATACATTTGCAATAATTTATAATAAACACCACACCACCTATTTATAGGCAAAAGGCTTGCGGTAGGGTGCCCATGGAATAACCTTTCCCTTCAATGGAGATTTCTTCACCTTCTGTTGCAGTAAAAGTAGCATACCAGTTAAAATGAACTAGCCTTTGTTTCATCCTGAGAGTAATAAAAGTTAGACACACCTACCAGAGGGGAGAAACTGGCCTGCTCTATTTAATTTAAATTATGCATGAACAGTGGAAAAACTCACAACTCGTTTTATGTGACAATGTGAAAGGTCTTTTTCTAGGGCTTTATGCTTCTATGACCAGATATCCTATTGTTAATTTTGGGAACTCAAATCCCTTGGCTTTTAGGGAAATGACACTAGCTTCTGAAAAACTACTTATAAAAAATAATCATAATTAAGTACTGATATGGTACTTTGCTTTGTACCAGATGGGTTCACAAGTTTAAGGCTAAAAGGAAGCAGTTGGCTTGGGTAATGATTATTAAGTTTTAGCAACTTCAATCTTTTGAGAAATAAAGGATTAAAAGCAGATTGGGAAGGGTTTCTATTCATGCAGAAATTTGTAGAATTTATATAAAAGATAGTTTTACAGAAGAAAAAAGGCAGAAGAGATATTACTGATGAATGGACAGAGAAAACGGTGGCATTGTAACTCTGTGTTTGAAAGCTAGATCTCACTTACAGTGAAGTGATATACTTGCAGTGACCTCTGCTTTCAGATTCTTTCACTAAGACCCATCCAACTACTTGGCCATCTCCAGTAATGAAAATACAGCGTAACAGGAAAAGAGCCTTGAAGAATAAGAGGAACGTTTCTTTTCACATATCACAAGCTAAAGAGAACTAGAAGAGAAATAGTCCTTTGATCACATTTCCCCTTAATGAAAAATTAATAAATAGGAAACTATATAGGAAGAACAAACTGAGATGGCTTAATTAGAACACAGTTGCTGTAAAGGTGAAATTTCTATAATAACACATTAAGTAAAGATGTCCTGACTTTATCAAGTATGAAACATTCATAATTGATTTTGAATTTAGATGTCCTAGGGGAATTTACACAATATTTTATATATTCTGTGAAATTAGCTAGACTATGTTCTCATGCACCTTCATGGCTTTTAAGGATAGTCAAGGAAAATAGGGCCAGAAAAGACTTTTCTGCAGATGAAACTATTCCTGTATTAACTGGACTTTAGACCCTACTTGCTCCCCCAAACACAGGTTTATAATGCAAGTGTTTCATGGGTCAGAACAGAAGGATAAGGAAAGCATATAAAATGATGCTGAAAGGACAGTATTTAAAAACGAAGAGCAGAGAGAAGATAAAAAAATTATTAAGAAAAAGGGAAAATCTACTATGCTATATCTTATTCACAGAAGGCAGGTAATTCTTCCTCTTGACTGTGCAATTTATATAGCTAATTTAAAACAGCCAGCAAGAAGGAAACTATATGAATGAAAAAGTCTCAGCTGAACTTTATGTGACCAATTTTTTTACCATGTTATAATTGCAGAATATCATCACATTTATTTAATAATGTTTTTCTACCAGTTATGGAAGATATGCATGCTCTGTATTTCTGTTAATGGAATGAGAAAAAGGTTGTTGACCGGACTTACAGAAATCAGCGTAATAAACAATTAATACGTAAATATAGCTATGCCAAAAATAAACATGTTGGGCCTGGACTATCCTGCATTTGCATTCAATGTACAGTTCTATTTGCACTGCAAATGTAAAACCACAACTATTACTGAAAGATCATAATCTGCATTAATTTATTGTGATATTGATCTTGTCCTTCAAGACAAACTTTTAATCAGAGAAAATAAAACTAGTGTTTTTCCTGTGAAATTTTAAATTCGTTTTACAAACATCATGCTCCATTGCTCACCTTGCTGCACCCTTCTGCCCCAGAGAAAACTTCTGTATTGACTTAAAGGGCATTCAGATGGATCCCTTCCAGTATTCAAAATCTTTCCTTTTTTGCAGCTGGACCATTCACTGAATGCTCCTGCCTGCTGCCTCCTTTGCAGTTAAGGTTACAGTTTAAATTTTCCTTGGTCAGCTGAAACTAATGATGCAATTTTCAGATAAATATCATACTGCACATGAGAAACTCCATCTGGTCTCTGTTTATCCATATACTGAACAACAACAGCTTTGTCCACTTTCATATTTCTACTCCCTGATCCCATGCACACTTCTGCATCTCCTTATCTTAATTCACTGTGGTAAACTCACTGCTTTAAATGGGAGAAGTTTTCACATTCACCTAACCATTTAGCTGATTTGCATCATTCAAATGGTAATTATGGTCTGACATCAGCTGTTTCGCAACATCTAACTGGTTGTCCCACACCAGGGTGACAGGCATGACGTCAGAACACCAAAGGAATAAAAATCACTCCCTTAGGGCTGCAATGGCACGTGGCGCTCTCTCTTGAGCAAATTTGTTTGCATAACTGTGTTACTGCAGAAACGTAGGAACTGTGGCGCAGAGATCCGTAATCCTGCTGCCTCTTTCCCATTCTTGGTGAAGGGCAGGGAATCAAGGTGAAGGGCAGGGAATCAAGCCAGGCCCTTCCCTGTTCCTAGGGCCCCCCACTGGCCTGCAGGCTTGGAGGCATCAGCTGGCGGATTTGGGGTGAAGACAACATCCAGGCTCCTCTTTTGCAGGAACTTGCTTGACTCCACTCCTACCTCCAGCCAGCCTGCTCCTGTACCATGACTTTTCATACAGGTAGACAATTTAGTTCCTTGCATGGACATGCGAGTTAAGCCAAGACTAAATTTAGCGAAGAAATGGGTAATGAAAAGTCATGAAAAAAGTCATTTACTCCAATAAAGTGATATCAGACAAAAACAATCTGGGCTAAAATGTGAGAATATTTACACCCTTGTACCAACAATGATTACAGTTAAATACACAAGGCACTTTAAAATGTCTTGTGTATGCTTTCCATATGCGTATTTCACACTTGTCCCCACCCAAAGTTGGAAGAGAGAGCTTGTGTCCCATAAAAAAAGGAGGCATCCACCATCAGAGATAAGGAAAGGTTCTCATGGAAATATAAAGACCCATTTTAAACATTTAAACTCTTTTAGTATATTAGTTTTTCCCAGCTAAAATAGCATTCTCATCCAAGCTGTAAGATGCATTCTTGAACGACATCCATGGAATAAGAAACAGACAACGTAAAGCTGAGTAGTTCCAGATTCTGAAAAGTAAGAGAGAGCTCTAAGAGCAAAAATGAACAAATGTTTAAAGTGAGCTCACAGTAACTGCTGAAAAATTGTTTCTAGGATGTGTTTTTATTAAACATGAATGCATTCAATCACCAAAGAAAATCTCCAGACCAAGCAAATTCCTATGCATTGTGGAAGAAACTTTGAACCCAGTATTTTATGTTGGGGAAAAGGTTATAATTCAAAGGTAATCCTGCATCTTTGGTTATGATTATTAAGCTAAAATTTTTATTAACGATATTTTATGTGGACATAAGGTAGTTAAAAAAAAGAAAAAACGAATGAGTCACTTGGCTTAAAAAGCACAGCAGCATTGAGGTCTGAGTGTTATTTGTTAGCTCATGTCTAGCAGTGTAAAATAAGTTGGGAAACAAAAGTCTGTTTGTAATTTGTTTTATAATATAACATCTTCCCTCTGAAATACAAAAATTCCTCGTGTAAGGCTATGGCTAGTGGTCTGAACTTTCTCAGGTCTGTGAAACACTGATCATTTTTCTCATCCCAAAGGAACAGTAGATGGGTTGTCCTTGTACAAAATATGGTATCCACCTGCACCTCATTACAGAGCTGCATTTTTGTACATGCCACACCACAAGATCACCATGATGACATAGCAGCTTCAGAGCACAGCGTGACTAGGGCTTTTTTTTTTTTTTTTTCTCTCTCTCTCTTGTAATACAGAGGATCTGGCAGACGTTTACCTCCTGACACTGTTTACAGCATATATTGGTTGATACAGTCCCTTATTGCATCTGCTCTGGGAATTAAGGAAAGCAGCTTCAAGGCGGTAAGGTAAGTGCTGCTGCATGTTTTAACTGTAATGTTCAGCTATTTGAACGTAGCTGTAATGAGAACATGAAAACATGTCAGGACGAGTTTGCCAGTTCGAAAATTGAACACAAATCAACAGTTGTTTAGTGCATTTGCCTTCTCAGTTTCCTTAAAACAACCTCACATGTTTTGTGCACCAGCGTTGCTCTTTTTTACATTCTGTGCTGTTCTGCTTCAAAGGAAGAAGTGGATGTATGGTGCAAAGAAATTTTTAAAAGGCTACTCATTCTTTACTTACTCATTCACAAATCTATTAGTAATAGCTCCATACCAATCCTCTTCATTTTTTAAGTCATTTGGGCTTCATTTTACAAAAAGACAAGGTATAGAGATATTTAAATAGTTAATCAAGTAAACAGTGAAAGGAAAGTTAGAGGTAGTTTGAAATTTTTAGTTAATCGTTTTAAGACACATTTTAAATACACTCTTGAAACTTTTTAATATTAGCTCTTATGCATACTGTATACTGCAGAATTAGGATATATTTAGTTTAAGGCTAGTTGAATGATATTTATTTATTTATTTATTTATTTTATTTCATGACAACTTTAGAAACAGAGTAGTATAGACCAGTTCCAAAATAGCTTGAATAGTTTGTCTATTCTACTGCAGTAAGTATTTTCCTAAATTTGTGGATTTGCCATTTAGTATGTTCTGGCAGGTTGCCTAAGTAACTTCACAAATGTTTTCACAGATATTTCACAAAAAATCTGAAAAGAACAAACGTAGGTAATTAGTTCAAACGTGCTTATGTTATAAGTTAAGCATGCAAGAATGTAGCTGATGTTATCTTTTGGATTCATATAATTCACTGTAACATCCAAGCATGTGTACACAATTTACTTACCTTTTACTCTTTTGACAGAGAAACACAGCTGCACTACATGTTCACTTTACTGTGCTATTTTGTCACACACACGCTCATAGGCACTTACATTACAGAACAGTCATCTACATTTTAAAAAGTTGACAAAATCATTCAAAAAACTGTATTCTAACTCATTAAATTACTTCCAGGGTCTTGCAGAGTATTTTAAATGTTGCAAACTCTTTAAAAGAACTGCCAGCCTATGAAATCTGTAATAAAATTAAGCATTACAAATATAATTTGAGACCACAAAAGCACTGGAATTTGAATCTAAAATAGGACATTTATGCTACTGTATCCATAGGACTCTAAAATGATGCAGATGTGTAAAAATATCACTGTAAGGCCAGAGAGTGAAGTCCAAGAGGTTGGTTTCACTGTGTTTTATACCTGGGAGTACAGAAGCAGTAAGTCCTCCATCCCTAATGTTTAGCACCTAAATAGGGTCAGATTTTGAGCTGAATTGTATCAGTGCAGCTTCCTTGACTTCAAAGTACAGTAAATAAGCTGTACTTATTTATACCAGCAGGGGACTGAAGGTTGATTTAGTGTGTTTGCATACAGTAATGAACAACAGACAAAGAAAACCACACTGATAACGCACATTTCAAAACTTCCCAATGATTCCTCTATCCCATAATTTCTAATTAGGCAAATAGGACAGGAATAACACCATAGGAAAGGTATGCAATTGTCCTCTCTAGTCCAAGGTCAGCAGTTTAATATCCAGCAGGGGGACTTTGTGGTTGACTGGCTGGAGATAAGATAAGATGATTTTTTAAAAATCTATGTGCTGCACTGCATGAGATCAATAGGCCCTGCTTAGAGGTGCTTCAGTTGAAGATTATTAGCTGGCTAGAATATGATGTGGCTTTTACCAAGTCAATAAAAGCAAGGAAATTTAGAACAGGGGAAAACTCTAGCTGTTGCTCTGCATTTTAACACTGTGTCCTCTGCGTAACACTAAATAATAACCTATAACAAGACTAACTTATTCTGCTGGAGGATTGCCTGGATCTGAGATGAACATCTGGTGATCTGTTTACAAGCTGTGCATAGATACTTTCTGAAATTATTCAAGAACAAGGGGGATTATAAGAATTTTCCTAGCCATCTTACTCTTTGAACTGAGCTCAAGTATACTGAGCTTTGCCTTTCACCGGTGTAAATCAAAGTAAGCTCATTGACTTCAGTGACACTAGAGTGAGTTATACTGTCCAACACAGCATCCATCTAGGTTGTAAGAAATAGCAGCAAGACACTAATCTTCACAGAAAAATGGAATGTGTTCCCTTAAAAAGGAGAGACCACTTATATTGGACCTCAGCATAGGGGCACTGAACATCCTTTTGCCATATGTGAATTAGAAGGTCAAATATGTGAACCAAGTGCTTTATTGACCTACTGCTTTAGAATGGTCGCATAATACAATCAGCACATTTATTCTTACATGGATACAAAAAAAAGAGAATCTGTGAGGCCATTCACATTACCTGAAGTCCAGTCATTTCAGATCCACAGTAGATCCATATTAGATAGAGTATAATCAGGCACACTTATGCAGTGCTGGGTGTTTGACAAGTCCAGGAGGATACACTGTATATTTATATTAGCTTCTTCTTCAGCTGAACACAAAACTTAATGGGTAACCATAGCATGGTCCAGGAGAAGTAGACACTTCAAGCTCCTGGTGTCTTGTAACTTTCCTGGCTTTTCTGAACTTATGCCAAATCACCACATGTTATTCAAACGTGAGGCATTTCAATATATTAGGAATAGCAATGAACAGCTGAATAGAATTTGAATGGCAAAACTGCCTCTGAACATGACCTTGAGCAAAAATGAAAACTCCTCTGTGCCAGGGTTAAAAAACTTGGATTGTTTTCCTTCTTGTAACTTAATGAATGGCTGCATAATGATGTTAAAAATGTGTTACTTACTGCATCAGAATGACCTGCAATTTCACATTACAAAGGCAGATTAAAATAAGACAAGGACTGTAAATTTACAGTAGTAACAATGCAGTACTAACAGACTAATACTTTTTTCTTAATTAGTAACTTTAAATGGGAAGCCTGAATTAATTAGATTTGAGTCATAATTTTTATATGGGAAATATTGCAAAAAAGAGAAAGATTCAAAATTATAACTTTTTTTCCCCTTCCACCATACAGGGACGAGACACATTGCAAAGATGATTCTAAACTCCCTACCTGTCTTTCTGGTACTGATTAGCGGCATTTTTTGCCAATATGACTATGGTCCTGGAGATGATTATGGTTATGATCCTTTTGGGCCATCTGCAGCAGTCTGTGCCCCAGAATGCAACTGTCCTTTGAGCTATCCTTCTGCAATGTATTGTGACAATCTTAAACTGAAAACCATTCCAATTGTACCAAGTGGAATAAAATACCTTTATCTCCGAAACAACATGATTGAGGGTATTGAAGAGAATACGTTTGATAATGTAACAGACCTGCAGTGGCTGATCCTAGATCACAACCATTTGGAAAATTCAAAAATTAAGGGAAAAGTTTTCTCTAAACTAAAACATCTGAAGAAACTTCATATTAACTATAACAATTTGACTGAAGCTGTTGGACCACTCCCCAAAATGCTGGATGACCTGCAATTAAGTCACAACAAGATCACAAAAGTCAATCCCAGTGCACTTGAGGGGCTGGTGAATCTGACTGTCATTCACCTCCAGAACAACCAGCTGAAAGCAGAATCTGTTTCTGGGGCTTTTAAAGGCCTGAATTCACTTCTGTATCTTGACTTAAGCTTCAATCAACTTACAAAGCTACCAACAGGACTGCCTCACTCCTTGCTCATGCTGTATTTTGACAATAACCAGATCTCCAATGTTCCTGATGAGTACTTCCAAGGTTTTAAAGCCCTGCAATATTTACGTTTATCCCACAATAAATTAACAGATTCTGGAATACCAGGCAATGTCTTCAATATCACATCACTAGTTGAGCTGGATCTCTCCTTTAATGAGCTGAAGAGCATCCCAACCGTCAGTGAGAACCTTGAAAACTTCTACCTCCAAGTCAACAAAATAAACAGTGAGTTAAACTTGCATATTTTTATTGACAGTTATCATAGTCAAGATGCTAATGGTGGATGTAAATATCTAAAAGGGCAGTTCAACCAGTCTGAAGAAAAGGTCAGACTGTTAGCACATTGACATTTCTTTGATTATTATTCAAATTATTGTTAAAGACAGTCATTTCTCTGATAGTTACCCAACTTAACGTTACAGATGGGCATTTCTAGCTTTTATAATACATAAGCAGGATGACTTGTGGATACTATTGGTCAGATCCTCATCTCATGTAAGTTGGAATAACTCCATAGAAGACAACTGAGTTGTTTTATGCAGTTGAGGAAAAAGAAAATGTTTAATCAGTGCTGTAGATGTTCAGAATTTTTAAGCCAACCAAAGGAGACTGATATCCACTGCAGATCAAACTACTATCTGTAGCCATTCAAAAAGCTAGTAGTGAAAGTGCTGGAGGGGAGGAGAAAAAAATCATAAGGGACCAGGCACATGGCAGAGTGAAAAAGACACCACAAAGCAGCTGCTTTATTCTCTTTCTTCTCTTTCCTCTCCTTCCTTCTCACATGCAGAATCCCTCCAAACCCATCCTGAAATCCTGAAGAGCTGCCCCTACTGTTTCCTCTTTTCATTCCCATTTCCCACATCGCATGACCAGGTGGCAAGCTTGTCTCCATTCAATCGTGATTTGAAAAAAGTTCCTTCTAAAGTCAATTGATATCACACCTTGCATGAGATCATGGAAGTCCACAAGGCAGAGAAATTTCTAGTGAGACAGGGCTTTTCCTAGGCTGTTTTAATCCTGAGGTGGGAGCATCTGTCCAGCATCTACTCTCACTTCAGAGCCGTTCTGGCTATTCCTCAGTCAGCTGTGGCCCCGAACAGAAAGGTAGTATGCATCAAACGTCATATTTTTTCTGCAGGAGGTCTTACATCATTGTTATGACTGAAATAAACTAAACCTCCCAAAATTCTGTTTGCCTACTGGTATCCATCAGGGGACTTTCCTAGGATATCAGTGTTAGATAACAGACTTAATTTTTCCATACTCCATGCAGACATAGCCATTGCAGCAAAACATTTTAGTGCAGGTCTTGCTAGAGAAATGGAAAGACCTTTTAAAATGTTTTTTATTTACTATGCTTCACATTTTCCTCAATGTTATGTTTTTTTTCATATTACATATCAGTTTCTCATTTTGATCAGGGAAAACAACAGGCTACTACTACCCACATGAAGCAGCAGATATAGCAAGTTGTGGAACCCCATCACTCTCCCGCTCCTCCTAAAAGAGTTAACAATAACGATGTTTAAATTCTTTTCACTTGATAACAGAACTACCACTTTATGAGATAAATGAGGCAATTCTTAATGCTTACAGTGGTTGTGTTGAGCCTTCTTTAAGATATCTAGGCACCAAGTTTGCTTTTCATTCATATTTCCAAGGACTTCTGAGCAACCGTGACAACAAATGACTTTTTCAATGACACCTGTAATTCCAGAATACTGATCATCATCAGCAGGTGATGGTGTGGGGAATAGGTGTCCACTGGTTACTTCTGCACTATCTTTGCTTCTATATCAAATGACGTCAGAGAATTCTGATTTACTGTTTTTGCTTATCCAGAAAATGTGGCAGATTTTCATAATAAATTTTCTTAAGTCTTTAATTTCACAGGCATAGTATTGTGTTCCCTAATATGTTAATAAACAATGAGTGACCAGATTTTGTTAGCAATAAGCATTTCAGTTTAAGGAGGAATCAGATACAAGGAGAGCAAAGCCTTTGCAGTTCTTGATTTATTATACCTGACCTGGAGTTCTGAGTTGACTGCATTGACCTTTGAGCCTCAAAAAACAACTTTTTTTTTTAATAAAATATTCTCAGTTGCCAGAGATTTGGCTAAGAATGACAAGGCCAACTTTCTTTCTTTACCTTCACCCATGTTATATGTGTACTGTGAAGGAGAAACTTCTGTATTAGGGCTAATGATAACTTGTTCAATGGTTAAAAAGGATATTGATCCTTCAGATAATGCTTACATAGCCTGAAGTTTTCAGTTATACTGAAACCCCATATAAATATACTTCTGCAGAGTTCTTTATTTGTTGTTGTTTGCCTTTTTCTCAGATACCTTTAAGTATCTTCTTATTCATCTCAGAGCCTATCTGTTTACTGAGGAGGAGCCACCTGAGTCCAACCTTTTCAATATTACAGGAAAGAAAAGGAAATATTTCTCCAAATTATTGTCCATGGATTTCATCCTGGGCTTGCTACAGTCATTATGCATTGCCATACCTCAAAAAATACCTATCTGAGAAATGTTCTTATTTGAGTGGCTTTGAGCTTGTTGAACAAGGGGTGATGAATATATGCATCAAGAGCTTCATAACACAGTCAGCTTCATTTCAGTGTGTTCTGCTCTCATTGCACTGTGATGTGAGGAGCAGTGGGCACGGAGGATAGCAAAGTAGGATGCAGACAAATTCAGAATAACTCCTCTGATCTCTAGCTAATAAATCAAAGCACAACTACCATATTGCATGTAGCTGGGTATCAACAGCATAGTTCATCAACTGTACTAGATAGCAGCTGGATATATAAGCTAACATAGGATCATGGAAGGCGAAATACCTTTGCTCTCTCCAAACTTCAAGTTCAGAATGTCTAAAATTGAGCCTTTTTTTTTTTTATGTCCTATTCATAGCAAGTTTAATTTGGGAATCAAATTCCCTGCTTAATACTAAACAATGGTTTGTTCCCATGCTTTACCATGCCATTAGGATTAAAAGTGTATATATATATGTATGTATGTATTATGTATTATGTATTATGTATTATGTATGTGTATGTATTTTGTTATAGATTTGCCTAGTCCAAAAGACACTCTGCAGGATGGAAAAAAAGTATAGAAATCCAAAAGGGTCAGTGATACAAAAACAGGCTCCACAGCCTGACTTCTTCCTATTTCATTTGCACTTGCAAAGGATTAATAAAAGATTTATTGTTTTCATATGAACCCCTAGCAATAGAGATACTACATGAATGAAATATAACAAGAAGGAAGGTGAAAACATCCTGGAGGACAGTTAAGGGGTCACATATTCTGTTACAGCCCACTGGCTGGATCAATAACTGTAGCATAACTGTATTTATTCTAAATGGAGCAAACTGTGGGGGTGCATTACAGCCTTTTATCTGGCTCGCTCCACCAATCCCAAGGTAAATTTTTACCATGGTCTGTGCAGAAATGACACAGATATAATCACTATGGCAGATGTGAGCACAGACCAAGGATGACTATGGGGTTGTAGATCCTGTTTGGATTGCCCAGGATAGTGCATACCTAAACTAGGAATGCTGGCATGGTTAATCACTCAGCTTAAGGCTGCTTACGCTCCTGATATACAAGGGATATAGTCTTGCCTAGCATATAGTCAAAAATTGATTCTGCCCCCAAAATGAGGATTTTTGTGCTCCCATTCTGTTCTATGGCCATGTGAGAGCAATGTGTTCCTGTTCATAGTGCGTCACAGGGCATATGAAAGATTGGGAGCATATGAGAGGTGAACTACAATTTCAGTGGAGTACCGGGCCATGATTTTAAACCTACATGTGTTGTCTTTTCACAGATTATTGTAGATTTTCAGATATTTGGCATTTTGCTAATATATCAGAATTTCTTATAGTGACAGACACTTTTAGTGATAAAAAAACCTGTTTAGATGAAAATCTTTTATCCAGTCTGTGTTACTATCCCTGTTTTTGGCTTATGCAGGAGTTCTGTGCTGGCATAGTATAAATGTCACACTAGTGGCAAAATTCCAGGTTAATCACCTCTGAACTTGAATCTTCTTAACTCACAGTGACATTTTAGGAGGAACATCTGTAACGCCAATCACTGTGATAAAGGAGGAAGTAAGATAGTAATGTATATTATGCAACAATACTCTAATAGTCTCACTGATTGCAATTCCTGTACAGAACATACAAGTTCTGCACGTACAGCACTCTAAGTGTATTCACAAAACCCACTTACCTTATGCTTTGCTAGTGGAGACTGCAATTATAAAACAAACATTTTTAGTATGCTTCTAACAACTGGCAATTATATGCACTGTATAATAAATTAATATCCAAATGCAAACACTATGAACCAAGTATTGGAGCTTGGACACTGAAGTCCTTGGCTGACTTCACTTGACTTCTGTAAAGACTAGACCAGATTCTGCTTCCAAAGTGGTGCTTCCAATCTGATAAACACTGTCTGCACAACTTGTTATTTTAGTAGCACAGATAAACAGCATCGTTTGCATGCATGAAGTTTACATAGTTTAAAAAATTAAGCATCTACCCAATTTGTATATAAATATCTTATTTTGCCACCAAATGCTATGTGGTAACAAATAGAATAATAGTAACAATAACAAATTGGTAACAATACAGAGAAATGAGTAAGTAAATTTAGAAACAGCTTTTTTTGAAAGCATGGCCTTCAACAAAAATGCTTAATATGATCATTTTTTTCACCTGAATGAGGAAAAAGGAAAAAAAATCTATATTTGAATTCATGTTTGTTTGAATGCTGATAAATTACACCCAAACTATTTGCAGAAAAGTAGACCTAAATAATTAATTGTATAATCTGTAGGCCAAGCAAATGAGTTCAAAGTCTTGGGAATTTGTTTTCAGTGGTTAAAAGGGAAGACATTTGAAATACATTTGAATACATTTCTCTAATGCACATTCAAAACACCTTATTTTGTGAAAGCCATGCAAATCTTTACCCATTCTTCAACGTCATAAGTCTGTCTCCACCAAATTACCTAAGCTTTCATGCTTTAAAGAGCTGCCTATAGAGATGGGTGTGCATTTGTACTTGGTTCACACAGGCCATATTTTGTCATTGACAGCAGATGATTCTAGTGCCAATGTTGGAAGAATCCCATTGAAGTTAAAGTGGTAATATGAAAGATAATTCCTCTACTTCCTTTTGTATTACAGCAGAAAGTAGTTCATGACAAGTTTTCTTAGATGAGTTAATTAGTCACACAGAAAATATAGATACCATGGTGTTTGCAAAAGTCCATAAATTAGGACTGACTTAGGAGGGGGTATGACTGGGATTCACTAGGACATGTGCTTCTGATTTTGAGAACCCTACCCTGATTTCTCAGAAGACAGTCAATCCTCTGCAACATAAAAGCAACTGAAGGTGTGAAATTTGTCAGCATACCGGTGAATAGGTTCCCCGGCAGGAGTCCCTTTAAAATATTTTGAATTTGATCAATATCAATGGGCCTAAGAAGAGTGAGACTCTCACACTACTTCTCTAGCACTGACGGTGCTTTTCAATAGACCAGTTCTCTGTCTTAATCAAAGGAAACAGAGATAAGAATGAAGGACCATCTTGCAGAACCACACAACCTGGTATGCAGGGAATATTAGATTTATTCGCATATTTTATCTCTTTTCCACATGACAGAGGTGTATGATATATATGTATGTCTGCTCATGTATATTAAACACAGAGTTTGTCTACCTCATTTAATTTCTTGCTGACAGTTAATATTTCAGCTCATAAGATGCAAGACATCATAGTTTTCCATTCCAGATCTGACTGGTGTTATGGAAACCAAAAAGTACTTCAGTGAATAGAGGGGGTATACAGCATGATATACAAAGTACAATAACTATTTCTAAAAATATTCTTTACATTTGCACTTACCTTCTAACCCTGCTGTTCTGGAAAAGTGCAGTTATACAATTTTAAATGCACAACTCCCTCCCCGTCCTCAGCCCCAAATTTCATTTGGAAACTAATAAATCAAAACAACATATACAGAAAATACTTGACACAGACACCCACTGGATTGATTCTTCATAAGAGTAATGCCCTATGCTGTTTTCAAATTTTCCTGAGTCATTTCATCTCCTTCAATTTCTTACATAGCACTAATTTTCCTCTTCCACCATAATATACTCAGCACAATCTCTTCCTCCCTCTGCAGCCCCAGTTCCACTGCTTATTCATCTTTTCTTTTTTTCTAAATGACAGATTAGACCTCTAAATAAGAGCTGAAGTCTTAAAAATCAGGTGGGTACTGGGAGCATGGAGCACTTGAAAAATCCAGTCTTGAAATTCTGAACATCTCGTAATTAACGATAAGACCATCTCCTCACACAAACCTCTCAAATTCCAGAAAACTCATGAAATTACATCAGTGGACACCCAAAATATTGAAAAATAATAGAATAAATTCAAGGTCACAGTCACAATTTCAAAACAAAAAAGAAAGAAAAATAATTTTTTTTCCTGATTTGTTAAAAATTACTCATGCTTTCGCTTATTCATGTTTCCTTTGTGTTTCAGAGTTTCCACTGAGAAGCTTCTGTAAGGTTGTTGGACCATTGACCTATTCCAGAATCACACATTTGCGCCTGGATGGAAACAATCTCACTCGGGCTGATCTGCCTCAGGAGATGTACAACTGCCTTCGGGTAGCGGCTGAGATCTCATTGGAGTGAGGCACCTCGGAGTTTCCGTTTGCCTTCTAGGGGTCGTAACTATACGAATTACATCACAATAGCTCTTTAAAATTAGGATGTGCCTTCAAAAAGTGTCAATCTGCATATTATCCATTCTGTTTGTTAATATTTAGCATGCACTTGGCAACCTTAAGGAAATATCTTTGTGCATATTTTTACAAATGATTGTATTTAGGAAGTACAAGAATGGCTTGACTCAGCACAAGATAAGCCCTCATCTGGCCAGTAAGTTGAGGAAAAACATTCAATCTTGTAGAAATCTATGTCCATGCATGCAGTACATGCCAGCCAGTGACAGACTTATGTGGAAGTCAGATGGGTTTCAGTACAGTGCTGAGCAGGATGGGCTAGACTGTGTAAATACAAGATTCTCCTGCAAGCAAACAAATATTCTTAATTAATTATTCATGCCTTTCTCACATTTTTATCATTTAAAAAGGAAATAAAATGATTTAACAACATAAAAGCAATTTAAAATGTATGAAAAGAAATTTTAAGAGCCTGTGAGAATTAGGAATTAGTGGAGTAAGTGAAATATAATAGGGAACAAGAACCTTTTTCAGGTTAAAAAAATTGTTTATTCTTCTTTTTGTCATACTTTCATTTAAACTTTCATGGCAAGATTTTTATCCATTACTGGTAGAATTGTTATTTCAAAATAAATCATGTATACAAGTATTTTTATTCAATTACTTGCATGCTACTTTTAACCAGACTGTAGAAGATAAAACATAGCAAATAGTATTGTTGTATCCATATCATTGTCAACTATGTTTCAGTCTTTTATAAATTGAAAAAAAAAAGTTCAGGTTAAAATAAAACAATCTAAGCTATTGTATTTTGCAAAGTCATTGCAAGGTTAAATAAACTGTTTTCTCTACTTTCTAGTTTCAATAAGTTTGTAAACATGATTTTATATACTCCACTGCATTTGTGTTTGCCATTGAGTCCATGCCTTATGAAGTTTGCATTATGGGAGTCATAGCACTGTGAAATTGTCCGAATTAATTTGCCAGCATTGTCAAAAGAACAATGAAATTGCTCAGAAGCCCCAGGCAATGAGTAAAATGCAGCCCTAACCACTCAGGACAGAAAAATACTAGTACATACTATCTGGGAATGAGTTGTCCAAATATTGTCTGTGTCCTGGAACTCACACTAACATAAATGTGCCAGTAACTGAGAGCCATAAATGGCTTCCTTGCAGACATCCGCTAGCCCATGGGTACTGCTTTCCCTTCAACTACTAGACTATTAAACACTCAAACAGAAACTCTTCTAGTTTTCATAGCAAAACCAGAAACTATCACCTCTAAAAAAAAAAAAAAAAAAAGCCCTGTAGTCAGCACATTGACAGCTCCAGATGCTCAGAATCAATATGCAATTCAGAAAAAAATCTGAGATTAGAACAAAAGGAGAGATACAGGAGAGAATGGAAATATTTTCCTCCTCATTTTTGTTTGACATTTTTTTACTTCTAGAATTCATAAGTATTACTATTTTTTTTCCAAATACAGTAAATTAGAAAATAACCTTTGTTAAAAATAAGCTAGAATTTTCATATAAGAATAAAGTCTAAAAGCTAGGGCTTTCTAAAAATGTCTAGTAGAGTGGGAATCACTATGGAATGGTTAGAACTAGTGAAGTAGTCGCTTTATACAGGTTTTTGAATCAAGATTCATGTCTGATTACTGAGGTAGCCCTCATCATTTTAGTGGTAGATTATACTTCTTCTGTATTTCTTTGTCTGCCACTATTGTTTTATTTAATACTGGGACTGTCTAGCATAAGTATAGATCATTAATGAGAAAACTGAGAATTTAATGCACTTTCTTGGTTTCATTTTTTTCCATCAAAGACCTTGAAAATATTAACTAGACTCAAGTAAAGATAATGTTTTCACATTCTTCTTTGCTAAAATAACAATTTAAGAAATCTCATCCCAAAATATTTAATTTAATCTAGAATAGAGCCTAGGTCACCGTAACACAGGAGAAGTAAGGAGTGCGTGCAAAAAATCTCAGAAAAGAAAAAGACATGGGAAACAGCATTCAAGTCTTTCTAAAGAGATTTTAAACCAGCCATTTCCTTCACAGGCAGATACACTAATCCCTAACCTTTGGAGCACAAACCGATACTGAAATGCATCACCACCTAGCTGTGATCTAGCAACCAGGACAGAAAGTTTTATATGTTTTCATTTGGCTTGAGTAAGTACTTTGCTCTCTTTATGCAACATAAAACAGTGTGAACAGTGAGACTGAGAACAACCCAGCCCAGAATAGCTTAAAACTTGTTGGTGAGGATACTGTTCTTCAGATGGATAATGAAGTTTCAAATCCCATTTAAGCAGAGCAGCAAGTTGGACTTGGGCCTCGACACCTCTGAGAAACATATGCTAGGACTGGATAAAATAAGGAACCACTTATTCCTCCCTGGCTTTGTGAATCTAGCCCTCATTTTCTATTTTTCCAGCTGAAACTTCTCATCACATTCAGATAACATATCCATGTAGTCTACACAATGACGGAATCTGCTTATGCTACAAATAACTCATCCAGAGATGTTCATGAGGCATTTAAAGTGCTGTTCAAGGGGCAGAGTAGAAAGAAGCCCTCTGTCAAAACAGCAAACAATACTAACGACCTCCCTCAAAAACTGGGGAACCTTCACCTTGCTATAAACACTTGGACAATTAAGAGAAAATGGCATTTGGCAGTAGGTTTTTATCTTAAACACCTCTCTCTTGTGTTTCAGGGGGAGTCCCAGGGAGTTAGGGGAGAGAAGACAATGCACGGCTTGCTCTCACTGTGTTAGAAAAATCTGATGCAGTGAGGTCCTGCTAAAGGAGAAAAGGGACACTATACTTCTTTGGTTTCATGTAAGATACAAACACATAGGTTTCTGCTTCTGCATTAATTAATTGGTTTAACTCTCTTCAAAGACTATGTAAGTTTCCAATCTTCACATATCCTGCAGAAACAGATATGCAACAGTAGACATTGATTTTTTGTTCTCAGTTTATGAAAATTACATAAAATGTTTTCGAGACACGGGAAGAAATGTAGGCGTTCGGGAGCACTTAACGTTGCTAGAATCTTGTAAATTGAGTCACTGTAACTTGCAACTTTCTGCTTTTTCTGGAAGAGAAGTTGATGGATCTTGATTATACAAGCTTCAGTATTCTGAATACTGAAATGCACGCTATATACGTCCCTGTTCCCACTTAACCTGATTATATTATAAAATACTTTTATGCACAGGTGTGAACATGTAACTTCAAAGTAGGCAGACATGAATTGATAATAAGACAGTCTCAATAGTGTGGAGACAAAGGGATAGGTAAATTATTCTGAACTAAAGTCTGTTTAGGGCTACATAATATGCTGCCTATGGAGTAGTTACACCATTTACTTACAATACATGCCCCTCCTTCTTTCCACAGGTTGAAATGGGTAATATTTACCATGACATTTTCATGTGAAATTTCATATGCAAGAACTGACAACAATCAAGATGGTTTGAAAGAACAGGAATTTGAAAGCAGATGTAAAAAAGAAGGATGTATGCTCCTAATTTCAAAAAAAAAAACAGTATTATGGAGACAATATACAAAAATCAATAGACAAAAAGCTCACCAACAAAAACTCAGAAATTGGTCTGTATGTATTCCATGCAATCTTTCACAAAGATTGAGTCACCTTTCAGATAAATGCATTGCCTGATTTAAGAGACCTTTTTTTATATTAGACTAAATTATAGAAACTCCCCAGAAAGAACAAGTAAAGAGTCACGTCAATTCCTGGAAATATTCTGGAAGCATAAAACCTTCATGCCTTCTACTGCTTTAGAGACTATTTAATATTCCCCTAATCAATCAGCATAGTCACATGGATCAAAACAGTTAGTCTGTGAGCAATGGTTTACTATGGGTGTCCTTCGTGTGCAACGAATGCAGCAGGGTCCTGTCTCCACCCTGACAGCAGCGTTTGCCAGCGCTTTCTGCCTCCTTTGTAACCTGGTGTCTCAGCCGCTGTGGTGGAGGGCAGTTATTGCAGTTGCAGCACTTGCACGCTCAGGAGCAATGCCATTGCCCCTCATCCAAAGAAATCGCCCACTGAATACAAAATGAATGAAAACAGCTGGATACAATAAACTTGACAGAACAGTTCAAAGTGACAAAGGAAACCATTATGACCAGAGCTTTGTGTTCTAGGCTATGTTGTTCACAAGGGGATTTATTTACTTGGAGTCTTCTGCACAGATTGGAAAACTGGAACTAAAAGAGAGTGAGAACTGGGCTTTGTTCAAGTTTTGTGTCTCATAGACAAAATGAAGCTGGAAACATAGCAGACTAATTTAAAACAATTTTCACAGAAATGTTAAGATTTTAAAAGTTATATTTATATAGATGAGCCTGCATTTTACATGGGCTCAATCTGGCTCTTAAGTGGTCTTCAGTAAGAGACAGGGGTTTAATACTGACTTGTGAATCCTGGCATTTATTGTTAGCATAAAACTGCATAGGAGATATGTGACATGACATATGTTTCTAAAGCACATACATTGTCTTATATCTTTGCAAACAGTTTACAGTTAACCAGTAAGTTGTTTCCTTACCTCTCCCATCCTTAACAGATTTATAAGACAAAACAAGCACTATGCAATTCATCTCTGCATAAAACTAAGTTCTGTCTGGATCTTCTTAATTAAATATTTGATTTTAAATGATGACATCATCAAAACCAGTGCAGACCCCCAGTTCTCTTGGATGCAGGAAGAAACTGAGAGATCAGGTTATCATACAGGCTTTCTATATGAAGATTCCCCAGAAGAGCCTATTGCGCCTCCTGAAAACAATTGGCTTAACACTCTTGGTGTGCATGAACTTCTTTAGCAATCCAGATACTTCTAGATTTGAAAGAACTGATAACAGTTATTTTAAAGAAAAAAAGAAATGATATTATTTACAATACCAATAATGACAATGATTGAGACTGAGAAAATGTTTCCGTTACAAATTTGTACTTTCACCATTGTGTAGTTACAACATAAAATTTTGCAATCAAATTTTCAAGTTTAGTGACAGAGAAAATCATAAAAAGTACACTAAAATTTTCTTTTTTTTTTTCTATAAAAGGCCAGCCTATAAAGAAGAGTTGCATGTCAAACAATTCAGACATCCTACTGCAAAAGTTTTTTCATGTCTAGGTGATGATTTTGGCTCACATGCTGAATACTGGACAGGGGAGAGTTGTCTTTTTCACAAGGAGGTAGAGTGAAGACACAGATTTCAGTCTGGGAAAGGAAATGTTAGCAAGAGTCTCTCAATTAGAGACCTTATTCTAGATAGCATTGTAGCTTGACAATACAAGTAATTTTTGCAGGAAATATCCCTGCCTCTTCCAATACATTTGTATGAAGGAATTAAATCTATCCAGCTAGCTGTGAATATTGGGACTACTTCAAATTATCTCAAGTCAATCTAACTTTGTGTACATTTTTGCAGGTACATGGTCTACTAGCATACCCCCAGTTTTGCCTGAAAGGGAATAAATATGTTGTTGCTTAGCATAACATAAATCCTTCTGAAAAACAGGAACAGGAAATTCATCACCACTCATTTCTATAGAAGCAAAAAATCTTTAAGAAAGGCAGTCAGAACTGTTATTCCTCCAGTTGCAGCAAACAGACTGAAGAGGGTATGGACTGTGAGGTTATAAAGCAAGAATAAAGTCCAGCAGAGAGCCACTAAGGCGGATGGCTGCAATCAGAACATCCCTTAGTCTTCCCCCTTCGAGGCTATGCAAGTTCAGTTCCCCTAGACAGTCCTAATATACCATATGCTTCAGCCTCATAATTGCAGCCTTCCACTGTCTAAAAGAGCTTTGTAGAAAAAATTAGCCAGACACTTCTCAGGGGTGCACAACGAAAGGACAAGAAGACAAAGGGCAAGTTTCAAAAGAGGAATTCAAGCTGGACTTAAGAAAAGTATTCTTCACAATGAGAGTGTTAAACATTGGCACAGGCTGCCCAGCAAGGCTCTGGACTTTCCATCCTTGGAGATTTTCAGAACTTCATTGGACAATGCCCTGAGGAACCTGATCTAGCTTTGAAGTTAGCCTTACTTCAAGCAGGAGTTTGAACTAAACAACCTCCAAAGATTCTTTCCAACTTATTTTTTTCTATCAATCTACTATTCTATGAATAATGGTAAACAATGGGCAAAAAAAAAATTAGTCTTAACAACCAGCTCAACAGCTGAAGAGTTTTGCATTAAATTTACGTGCAAAATTTAATGTTTCAGGTCCCAACCCATAATTCAGACTTCTTTGATATTCACAAAAATCATAATTCAGCTAATGTTTAATCCTACATGGACATAGATTGCATAGGTAAATTCTGTGGAAGCTTTCCTTTGACGCCTAGATGTCTACAGCAGGCTTGTGCAGATCTGTTTCCATTTTTGACAGTGTTGAGTTACTGAGTGCCAGGATGTCAGGGTGGAATCAAACATCCATCCCATCTAACTCTCTCATGTGGGATGGCACCAGCAAATGTGCTAAGATGCCTACACAAAATAAGAGAAGAAGTCTTATCAGCTAGCATCTCAATGGGCAGAGTGCTAATGGAGGACATTTTAGTTCAGATCTTTTTTTCAGATTTAGATATTGAAGAAAAAACTCTCTTTTTGTAAGAACATAACTTAATCTGTAGGCTATATTTATGGATGAATCTCTCTTAAAGCTTTTCTACTTAGTATGAATAATTCAATAGTATTTGGCACAGAGAAAGAAAAGGAATGCTAAACCTGTACTCCACTTCAGGGCACTCATCTTGAATGTCAGGTTCAGGTGCCTAAGTGAATTCTCATTTCATTATGCAAAGGAAAATAGCCTTAAAGGAAGAGGCTGAGTGCTTTCAATCACGCTATATTCTGCAACTTCAGAGATAAAGTATGCTTCAAGGAGGAGTTACGGCTTAGACAGGAAAGAATTGCACTCATATGACCACATGCTCTAACTGCAAAAAGGATACCACCAATTCTTTCTGAGTGAAAATGACCTGCATAAAGTGCTTGAGTCAAACGAGTTCAGAGGTGAGACTGAATCACTAAAAGCCTCTGGTTACTGAACACATAGATATCTTTGCTCTGAAGATTTCAGTTTGCAAATCTTAAATTGTCCTCAGTTTGCTGTTCTTAAGGTTCGCTTTTTTTTTTTTTCCGGTGTCTGCCTCCTCCATGCAATGTATAGGAAGATATAGTTACATAATTGAGAGCTAAGGATTTCAGTAGGCATCAGCATAATTGAAGAATTATGTGCTGCTACTCTTTTGTGTTATGAAGCCTGATTCTTTGTGGGTGTAATCCTATCTAAATCTTTTTTCTTAATCTTTCTTTTCAGAACTCTTGAAATTTTTATTTGTAGATCAGAAAATACAGCATTTAAAACAACTCTTGATTACCAAAGGAGTCAGCATAAGAACTGCAGCATATTTCTCTGCCAGAAAACATAACCAGCTGCTTAACAATATAGAATTTGCTAACATTAGGCTTCAACCCTTCATCAGACATGCAAAGACTCATTCATTTGCTGATATCCCTGGCTACTTGCCAGTTCCACATCTGGGCATAGTTGCACCTCTTGCAAGGCAGGAATACGTATTTACTTAGCAGATCAATGGATGTTTCCCAGGGTCTCCTTGCAGGGGTTGATGCAGGAGCACTGTTGAAAAAGCTACTACTGTATTACTGACCCAGAGGACTTCCATACCGGGAGACACTAATATGGAGGTTGCAGCTCCTATCATCTTTCCTACTGCAATTAAATCAGTTCCTGTATTACTCAGTTAGCTTATAGCGTAGTTACAGAAGTGAATGAGTTAACATACAGGTTTTGGATGTGCACAGATAATGGGCTGTTAGATTTAACTACGTGGACTGCTAAACTGGGCGGAAGAACATTTCTGGTGACCCCTAGCATAGAGTAAAGTATGCAAGACAGCAGCTTTTTTCATCAGCTTGACTAGAACACATTTCCAAAATTACAAAGGGATTTTGGAATATATTGAATAATATCCGGAATATATTGAATAATATCTGTAAAAGTATATTTCTATTGATGATAATGCTTTTATTGAAACAAGCATCAGATTGCAGACAGAAGTTCTGGAAGTCTTTAAAAGTTTCACACCTTATAAACCAATCTAGTATTAAACTGTCCTCAGGATAAACAAGGCCAAGTGCAATCTTTCAGATCCTCTGTTTTCTTGAACTTTCTAGTATCTCATCCTGTGCATCTGCCATCCATCTCACTCTACAGACTGGTTTCCAAACTAGATAAACAAATATTTCCTGAACTTCATATTTAGACTTCAACACCAGGGTTGTTTTACTGCCAGAGAAATCAACACAAAGACTAATAATTTCTCCAAAGGATGCCAAAAATTATGTGCAATGCCACATTGATTTCAAGAAGAATTTCTGATTCCATGTATAAATATAGGATGTTTTTATTCATTTCCTAAGTTTGGGTAAGAAAAGTCATCGCCTGAAGGATTTTCAATTTCACCCTATTTTAGAAGGGTGACAGGTATGCTGTCCCTTGTTAAATTCAGAGTCCTGAGATGAGATGTGTATTATCTATATAACGCACAAGCGGATCTAGGCATTTAGCTCTGAGAGTCACAGCAGCCGAAGTGATGAGTGGGGAATCATCTAGGATAACTGTAGACAGCACTGGAGCACAAGCCTCCTCTGTTAGGGAATCTGGACTGCTGCAGGGAGCCTCAATATAAAAGCAAGGATTCTCTCCTGGAGTTGGGCTCCACAACTCTTTCTTCAGAGAAAAAGGTGGTGTCAGTGGGCACCAAAGTGCTTGGTGATGAGAATGTCTGTAAAGACTTAGTGTCAAAATGTTCTGTCTGAAAGGATACTTAGTGGCTGGAGTATTCACAGCGAATCAGATTCAGGACTTCAAGTCAGGGCTCTGGAAGAAAACCTGAGTGCTTTTGGAAATGACAAAGCTTGCAAGTTATGACCAACATGATAGTTTAAAAAAGAAATCATGTATTACAATGTGTAATTTCTATATTTCCCCAAAAGCATATGTATTAAAAAATAGATGAAAAGTATGTTATAATTAATGGGAAATAAAATAAGGACTGGATTTTCATATAGCTTATGTCATTGGTATTTTTTTTTAATATTCAAAAATGACCTGTTTCTTGAATTTCTTATCTTGCAGAACAGAGCTATATTATAAGCTTTTTTTATAAGCTTTTTTTTTTTTTATTAACCTGTGTGATCATTCTTTTTTGTAACCCTTGCCATTCATTTTAGGGGAAAGATCTGCTTATAAGTTTCAGATTCTTGAAATTCATCACCGTATTTTGAGAAGGTAATATGAAAAAGAATTCAAACATCTTTGCATTTCTTTAACAACCAAACAAAATAAGAGAACAAAATAAACGCTAACACTGTGCAGCCTGTTTTCTCTATCTTTTTGCTATCTTAGAATATTTAGTCCATGATAGCCTGCTTTTCAAAACAACAGATAAAAAGAATATGCATTCGATGTTTTATGCATTTTGATTCATGTTTTAATTTACCAACCATTAGTTGCCTATTAATCATATAAATAGCCATATGCAGGTCCAAGAACTCAATAAATATGTAAAACTGATTAATGCAAAAGTTAGATATTTAATTTAAGATACATTTGCGTATATATCTGTACATCAAGCATTTTAAGAATCAGGTCCCTGGTATTTTTATGGGATAGATTTGTTTCAACATTGAAATTGTCAAAAGCATGAGAACAAATTAAGGTAGGAGATTAACAGCCACATTTACATAGTAGGTAAGCTAAACCTAGCTAGCTGAGATAAATATCAGATCTTGGCATTATGTCATGGAACCTTTTCGGTGTCACTGTGGTAAAGAGCTCAAAATAGAGAAAGAGAACAGTGAGCCAAATAATTCCTTAATGAACCATATTCAGGAAAGCTCTATATTTCTCATAAAAGCTGAGCCCTCTTTCCATAGTTATTCGTTCTGAAATTTCCTGCTCTGCAAGAATATCTTTAAGCTGAATTACTTAGTTCTCCTTTCGGGTTTAACACAGCCATGAGGATATGCAGAAAGTAAACTGTCAGAATTTCGTGTCAGAACTTTTAGGGTAGGGTCTGATCTTTCTAAATCCTCTATAAATTAGGACTCAGGTGACATTCACATTCCACAAAATAAGACAGTCCAACTGTTCCAGAGCTCCTTTAACAGATGCCTCCTAATCTAATGTGAAAGCTCCCTGGGTGCTTTAGCTGCCTGCATATGCACTGAAATGCCTAATTAAATAAGAGAGGCCATTCCTCCCACTGAGAGCAGGCAATTCTAGGCTGTATTTGAACCTATGTTTGAGGTTTGATCTTACTCATTCTCTCTAGGCATAGTTGGTCAAGCCTGATGGAGAATGTCTCCTCTTGATGCTGAACCTCTGTTCAACCAGGAAAGCAACTGTTATAGACAAGGAAAGCAGGACCTTAATTTTACTGAAAGAGAAGGAAAGGGTCACAGTCCCTGCTCCTAAGACCATTTTATTTTTCTTCAAGAATGATTTAGAGTAAAATGAGTTCATAGAAGCTGCGTCTGGAGCATTTCTGCTGCCTGTCCAAGCTAATTGCATTATCCATTGAGTGAGGCTGAGGGTCTCCACTGAGTGAGGCTGAAGTTTTGTCTTTCTAAGTAGGCCCTGAAATCCACAGCTTCCTACTCTCAATATTTCAAGCAACAAATGACAGTGCCCGAAAGAGAGACATATCACCACTGTACGTCAGCCTTCAGAAGTGGAAGAGGCAGACTGAACCATGAGCAAACGTAAACACTTGACCTAAGAAGGCTGCACAGCTTTCTGGAGCTACAGACAGAGTAAACGGAGAGAGGCAAAGGGTGCCTAAATTGCATGGACCTAGTCTCTTTCTGCAGATTTTGAATGATTGCCTTTTCTCCATTAATTGTGAAGAAAATTTAAGAGCATGTTTTAGGCAAACTGATTGTTTTATAGGGCAAGACACCTAACATTTTAGTAAAGCAGTGCCCAAATTAGGCACACTGGATTCCAGACTTTGGTAAATGGAGCAATTCACAGGGCTGGTGAATTAGCTCTGCTTGCATTATACTCCTGGGCTTGCTGGTAATGAACTATACACACGCTTGGTGTTTAACAGACCTTGCCTCGTACTAAATCTGAGACATATGGCAGCCGTTATTGAAAGCAAGCAATGCATTTTTTTCCCTGTCAGCAACTTGCAACACTAAAACAGAGCAACAGTTCTTACAGCACTCTCAGTTGTCCATATCATCTGGAAGTGGGTCTTTCTAGGCTTTTTCTTTCTAGCCCTTCTTGTCTTCCTCAAGCATGTGGGCTATTCTAGTCTGACGAATGTACACCAGTTTGCTCAGGAAGATGTTACTACCCTCCACAGTCTTTGGTCTTCCTCACTTTTTGATTTTATTATAAGGGATTCTCATTTTACACTGATTAACAATGTGGATCTCCAGAAGAAACATGGAGCAAAAATCCTGTATCAGCTTGAGACATCATCTTTAAGTTAGGATGCCCACAACATTAGCTTTCCAAAAGACCTTCAAAATCCATGGAATGGGCATCCGCAGTATTTGTACTGTAATAATTTTTGCCTGTCTTTTTATTGTCATGCATCTAGCATACTGTTACCTTTGAAAGACTATTCATGATCTCAGGAGCAGTTTGTTTGACTAATTGTTTGACTTTGATTGCTCAGATTCCACAACTTAAAAAGAGCCTGATTTTGCACAAAACTCTTAGCACTCACTTACTGAAAACAAGGCCCTGGAAAGTGTCTCAGTTTGGATACTCAAAAAGAAAAGCCTCCCAAACTGTTAGTCATTTTTGAAAACCTTGGCCATGGTCTTTTATTAGTCTGTAAAACTTTATCACCATATATTGCACCCTTTAAATACTAAATAGTAACACCAGATGATGCAGAAGTGCACAAAACATATGCATGAAAAAGAATTTGTGGATGATCTTGATGGTTTCACGGAAAGTAGGCCTTTCTGCAAAGAAGTCTGCTGGGGCACCCAAACAAACACATGCTCCTGCAGAGCTCTTTCCAAAACTTTTGGATGCATGTAAGAATACATATTATAGCCATCACACCCTTTTCTTCCTGATTTTGGGGACCTTTCTCTCCAATTTTTCTGCCCTCTGTTTCTATCAGAAGAAAGGAAAATACATGCTATTACAAAAATCTTAGCAAATGCTTTGCTATTTTCTTCTAATGAAGAACTGTATCTTTAAGTGGGATGGCAGCATCTGTGTTTGATCACAATCAAATACCTGGCCCCCAAATCCACAAAGGGCAGGTTATGACCTGCTTCTCCCTTTGGCAAACAGTAATTCATGCAAATAGTCCCACTGCCAGTCACAAGCTAGCCTGTGTGTCCCTCTGATAGTGACTTTTGTGAAAACAACATAATGAACATCTGTAAATGATTACCAGGTTAAAGAGTAAATTCAGACCCCCATGAAGCATAACATAAGTCAACTTTTCTTTTCTTGTTAAATGTGCAACATCTGGCAACTAGTGGTTACGTGTATCACAACAGACATCTGTCACTAGTACTCACTGTTTTAAGCCTTTCAGTAGAGCGATCATGAATATCCCAGCTCATTCTTTAACGGTGAACAGATCTCAATAACTCCATATCCTCTCCACACACTCTGGGAAGATTTAGCACAAATGCAAACCAGATTTACGTTTGCGTTGGCTGGCTTTTTCAAGAATCATGGATACACTTTTCATGGTGAAGCCTCTTAAATCATTTGTAACTGCATGCACAGTTGTATTTTAAAGTTCATACAAGGGAGTTTTTAGCTTCGCCCCACTCCTCTTCTGTGGACTCTGCTGACAAGCTTTCTCTTCGTTAATATGCAGTACCGTGTCTGCTCCTGGAGGTCAAAGGAAACATTTTACGGCCTAGGTGTTTAAAGAGATACTCATAATGAAAAGGTTAAAGTAGTATATTTAATTATTGTGCTTATAATTAGCCCATCTGCTTAAAGCTAAAACCTTTATTTTTAGATCTAGAAGTAAATTACTCTGAATGAACTTAAAAATTTTAAATATTCAAATATATTAAAATAAGACATATATCAAAATATATTAAAATTTAAAATATTCAGCATTTCCTGTGCAACGTGCTCTAGGTGACCCTGCTTGAGCAGGGGGGTTGGACTAGATGATCTCCAGAGGTCCCTTCCAACCTCAACCATTCTGTGATTCTGTGATTCTGTGACAGTATGTATGAAGGGATCAGTTTTATACATGACTTTATAAGTCATGTATAAAGAAAGTGCTAATAGACTACGAGTGATGTTGAAGAGTCTGGAGTTCGAAATGGAGTGAAACACTTATGCACTTGTTTCATTTTTAAGCACATACTTAAGCCATGTAAAAATAACAGGTAATAAGCACGTATTTTTTTGCTAAACAAAAAACAAGGTAGTGCAAACATTACCTATGAACAAAATTTTTTCATATTTAACATTAACCTTTCTGAAGTCAGTGGAAGCTACAGATGTACTTGAGGGTTGCTTTCCTTTTTTACAGGATAACATGAAAGAGTGAGGATTAAAATGAAGACTAGGTTACTTGTCTTTTCGTCTACTCTATTTCTAAAGTTCTTTTGAGACGTTCTTATTTTAGGCAGCAAAGTATTAAACATTATGAAATAGGTAATTAAAGGTTTTATTATGAAAATAAAACAGATTAAATTGAATTAAAATATTATTATATAAGTAAGATAACTAGTCATAAAAGGTATCAGGATATATTCCATGTTTGAAGTATTTCACATTAGATTTTTTCTTAAAATACTTGTGCCGTTGTTCTGGCTTTGAACGTGGCTAGTTTTCCTGATATTAAGCTATTACTTTAAGTTTGGACTAAAAACAAAAACAAAACCCTAGAAAATACTTAATGTGAGAAATATGTGCCTATGACTTGGATAGCAAGTTGAATGGAAAGAGTTTACTTTAAACCAATGATAAAAGAGGATAATTAATTGGTGCTTTAATAATTAAAAACAGAGCTTACTGCAGGAGGCACTGCAGAATATGATTTTTTTTGTAGAAGAATATGCAAATTTCTCACTGAATAGAAAAGGCATGTTTTAATGCTTGAAGAAAGGAAGATGTTTTTAAAAAAATCCTTATCAAATACTTTTGCTATCTTCTTCCCCTAATCAAGAATTATATCTTTAAATGGCACGGCAGCATCTGCATTTGATCAAAATCAAATAAAAGATTTCCGCAGGAACAGATGGCACTGTTTTTAATTCTCTGTGGCCAATACAGGTATTATGAGACTGAATTATGATGTATGCAAGCTTTGTGTTTAAAGCATCATTTCATAAAAATTTTGAATAAGGGCACATTTTCTTTGACTTGTTTCATCTAGACCAGTTCTTCTCATCTGCTAAAGTCTAACAATCAAATGCCTTTTGTGGCTGCTTGATATTAAAGTCAGGATTTCCTGTCTTTTCCTGCCTAGGTGCTGAGGTGCCTTAGTTATTTTAGGGGTTAAAAGTTGCAGTCACTGATGCGTATATATTAGGCTGTATTCAAAGAACACAGCTTGTAGCCTGACTCAAACTATTAGTCTAACAACAGTGACCAATAGAAAGAGAAGAAGATCCAAGAAAGCTGAGGTAAGCCCAAACTCTGAAGCAATGTCAAATTAGAAACAATAGATAATAAGGTGTGTATGGTAGTACATCTGGGAATACCAACATGTACTTCAAGTTTTATATGCTATTAATTCTTAGGAGGACAGGAAGCAAACACAGTGGTTAGCAGCCAAGGGCTATTTAAACTGCTATTTAAAGGGATTTCTAACAGGCTTCAGATAGCTCCAGGAGCTTGACTAACAAGGTAAATTACTTTATATTACTTTTTAAAAATATTATTAAGATTATGAATATTTACATAGTGAGAAGGTGCAATTTCACTGTGTAAATTAGTTATGTTATTCTTTATAAATATTTTGTTTGTCCTTTTTTGGAATATTTCCAGGTAGCTAGCAGTTTCTGAGGTGGGGAGATCTGTGGGATACTGCACTTGCTGCCGCTAATAACGATTATGAAAAGTATCAAATGATTCTGTATCATATACAGTAATTAACTGAGACATTAACCTTACTGGTGCATTAACCCTATGAGAGAATCATCTTTTTATTTCAATTCTATTTTTGCCAAAACTAACATCCTAATTTTCACCAGAAATCTCGGCTGTTGGTCTCTTGCCTCTGTATTGCAAAATGCTTGCTAATCTTTATCAAAAAGCAGACAAGACAACACAGCTTGTGAAACGCTGCTACTGTGCAACCCAAATGTCTGTTGGAGCAAATTATCAATAATGGTGTTCACTGTTTAATGATGGAAGAGGCTAAACAAAATTAATAGATAAGTAAAATAGATACAAGATGCATAAGTGTATATGGTATAACTTGATATAGGACTTATTCATTATGCAATTTACATTGAGCATTTGTTTTGGCTCTTTGCTTTGGAGAAGAAAATTCATAACTTTGGATATGAGAGAGTGAATGAGGGAGGGGAAAGGATTACTCAAACAGTTTCCCTCCAAGCTTTATAAGAACATGCCCAACAAACAGCTGTTAAAACACTCTTTGATCTTTTACTTTTCTGTGATGAGAAAAGACCCAGGAAAATGTGATCCAGATGCCATAATAATTTAGGAGAGAGGAAAAACAGAAAAGAGAGTATGATTAATTTAAAAGGAGAACACCGACTACAATGGAATTAATATCATCATGATATTGATAGCTTTATTGAAGATGATACATTACATTAACTAGTTTATGCAAAATAGTTCCTTATAGGAAAACTTAATGGAAACAGATTTATAAGAAGCATTGACTTTCAGTCAGAAAATTATCAATATTTTTAGATTCTTTGAAATGACACCTGCATGATTACCAGTACTAATTGCTAGTCAATGAGAAATCTAAGTTGAAATAGGAAAATGTCATCCAAAACAAAGCACTGCATTGTTTATGCCTCTTATATTACTGTTCAATTTTTCCTTAACATGCCATAGAGTACAGAATTTGGCTGTTTTTATAGGAAATATTATACTGAATGTAGTACTGCTTTATTAATCTAGTATGCTTTCAGAGCGTTCTTCTGAGAGACAGTTAATTGTTTTTCTTCCTTTCCAAGGAAAATAATGACTCTAAAAGTCTATCCAAACCTTTTGCTCTTATTCTTGTTCAATTCTGTGTGGACTCAAACTGTGAGACAAGTTTATGATGAGCTGGATCCAGAGCATTGGTCTCACTACACTTTTGAGTGTCCAAAAGAGTGCTTTTGTCCTCCCAGTTTCCCAAATGCATTATACTGTGATAACAAAGGACTTAAAGAAATACCTACAATCCCAGCAAGAATTTGGCACCTCTATCTTCAAAACAACCTCATTGAAACAATTTCAGAGAAGTCTTTTGTGAATGCCACTCACCTGAGATGGATAAATCTGAACAAGAATAAGATCACCAACAAAGGAATTGAAAGTGGTGTGCTGAACAAGCTGAAAAAGCTGCTTTACTTATTTCTTGAAGATAATGAGTTAGAAGAGGTGCCTGCCCCATTACCAGGGAGCTTGGAACAGCTAAGACTGGCTAGAAACAAGATCTCCAGAATTCCAGAAGGAGTCTTCAGCAACTTGGAAAACCTTACCATGCTAGATCTGCACCAGAACAGTTTGTTGGACAGCGCTCTTCAAAGTTACACCTTCCAAGGACTCAGCAATCTTATGCAACTCAACATAGCAAAAAATTCACTCAAAAAAATGCCTGTAAGCATTCCAGCTAATACACTGCAGCTGTTTTTAGACAACAACTCCATTGAAGTGATACCAGAGAACTATTTCAGTACAATACCCAAAGTGACTTTCCTTAGGCTGAACTACAATAAATTATCTGATGATGGTATTCCTCCAAATGGGTTTAATGTTTCATCTATTCTAGACCTACAGCTGTCTCACAACCAGCTCACTAAAATTCCACCTATCAATGCTCATCTTGAGCACCTTCACCTTGACCACAACAGAATCAAAAGTAAGTGTGTACTGCCAGTGCGGGATCCCACCAAGATGTAATTCTTTTAAAATGTCTATTTAACTAAAGAAAAGACACATCATTGCTGGTTATGCAGAAGAACATCTAATTTTAAAACAAAACAAAACAAAACAGAAAATTCTCTGAATCAACTCATTCCTTTATTTTCCTAAGGAATCCAAAATATTTTGGACCAGCCACATATATTTATATATTAGAATGAAATTCAAATGAATTGAGAGAAAAATACTTTTTGAACGTAAAGAGATTGAAAATGTGCTAGAGATGATAGGGAGATAAGCAAGAGGACATCCGACAGGCCAGTTTTCAAGTCAAGATCTAAAATATGACTACAAGATATATGCATGGAAGTAATACCACATGTGAAAAATGTGCATTTGTATATAGAAGAGACGCTTAGCAAGCAGATCAGAAATATGAGTGGATTTAGGAGAATTTGTCAATTCGCATTCCCATATAAACACACCAGTAACCATTTTGTGGAAACAACAATTGAAAAATGGGGGTAGTAAGTCAGGATATTCAATCCACATCTGTATGCCTTAGATTTCCAAAATTGCTGAGCACCTTAGAGATTTCACTAAACAGAATTGCAGTGTTCTCAGCTCTTCTGAGTATCTCTTTGTCCATGTAAATTATCTAATAGGAAACTAAGGTGAGGCACTCTTAATATTAAATGTTGACTGTAATCAACACAATCTATTTTGAATATGACTAATTAGAATGCAAATATCGAATATCTCAGGCTTCAATATCTTCCCCATCTTTTGTTTTCTGTGCACAGCATGCTGCCATTTGCAGTTGGTCTTTCCTAATGAAAAATCCTTTTGCTGACTTTACAGAAGTTTTGTGCTACTAAGGTTTTTCTTCTCAAATGTCTTTTATGATTTTCCACTTTGTGTAAGTGAGAAGAATTTTTGTCCCCAAGGCAACAGAAGGATGTTGTCATGCCATGGTTCTGCATTCATTCAGGCATGGCTGGGTTGTGGTGGTCAGGGATGCTGTGTACAACTGCTTGCTCAGCAAGTCCTGCAGACCCCAGATCTTTCAGTTTACTAATCTGCAACCGACTTTTGCTAGCCAGTAGTTTCATGTCAAAAGCCAAAATCAAAATGATCACTTTCTAATTACCACTGCACAGAAGATACCCAAGTCTCCACAAATTAATTCTTAATATCATGACCTAGAACAAATAGTGCTGCATATTCATCTTCCTATCATGGTAAATTAACTGAATACACCTTATTTCTTATTCCTTATTTCTGTGTAGTGCTATTGTAGTTCACAAATACAGTAAAAATAAGTTTGGCTTCTGCATGAAAAAATACACATGGAAGGAAGATACCTATTAATAATTCAAGTTAATTCAGTCTGCACTTAGCAAATCAAATGTATAACACCTAATAAAAATTCAATTGTGTACAACAGGCTGCTATTTAAATGATCTGCCAGAAGTCTAACAGTTAATTAGAGTAAGGGCTCAAGACATACACCTCTACTTAACAGATTTCATTGTCCACTCGTTACAAAAGGATTTATTTTAATCTCTTCACGTCAGGGCCTCAGGTGCACACTTTATCTGCTGTCACTTTAAATGGACGCTAAATTGAAATCAGTGGAATGTAACCTTTCCAGTTAAGATGTGCTTTTTATCTAGGTAGCAAACAAGTATTTAAACAGTTGCCAAATTATCTTCTTTTTCTAAATGTGTTTAAAAAGTTAACAAACTGTGAAAAGCAACCTATGTAGCACCTGTAAACTCAAGTCCAATTTTCCACTGACGCACCAGGACTCATGAGCCCAAGTTACAATAATTTTCAATAAGAATTATGTTCTTAAATGATTTCACTACTTTTCAAAACGGGACAAGCCTCACTCACTTAAGCACTTCAAAATGTTGCAATTAATCTAAAAAAAATGAAGTTTTTATTCAGTATTAAAAATAATGGCTATATTTAGTAACTACATATAAAGTTGTCAAGTGCATGTATTGTGTAAACCCAATTTTATCACAGGAGCATATTTTTTTTTGTTCAGGAGGTAAGAGATAATGACATATTCTCCACTAGACACTGCCCTAACATATAATATCTCAAGGGATCTTTAAGATCAAAGACAAAGAATATAATTCTGTCAGGCAAGAGTAATAAGATGTGGCACTGATTTGCAGATTGTTTTTTTGTTCTTTAACCAGGAAGATGATGATTAGTCATTACTTTAAGGTAACCAGTGTAAAGAATTTTAAAGAAAAAAATAACTGCAAAAAGCCTGAATCTGGTTTCTCCACAAAAGAGTCCACCTGAAAGTTTACTTTTATATGTGCAGTATGAACCCTCTTTACAGTACTAATCCTAAGATATCCCTGCACATCTGCCAGTTGCTATTTTACTTTCTCTTTGTGGTTCATAGTTACAGTATTGGCATTGCAAGTGCTCAGACATCAATATTTATTTATAAATGCCATTTGCCTACTTTTTTTATTGTATGTTACTGTATGACATCGGTCCCCCATGTAAGTCCATGACCTTTTTCTGCTAGAGACCATTTAGGAATATATAAGGCAATATCCTGAAGCCCAGTGAAGTCAATGAGAGCCTCATTACTGGCCTCAGTGAAACCAGGGTTTCACCTGTGGTCCCTTCACCAAGGATCTCTCATCATCTCGTCTGATGATGTGGAGAGTGAGCAAAGCTGAGCAGATGGTATTACAGTGCTATCAACCGAGTGATGAAAGGGAATGAAAATAACAGCATATTTCCCCTGGGGAATGTCAGGAGACTGGGATAACTCCTCCGAGCTAATATTGTTCCATGCAGAGAGAAAGGATGAAGTCCTGAAGCTTGGTAGCAACACTGGTCTATCAGAGTCCATTACAGGATCCTTACTTACTGTCAGAACCCTGAGCTATTACTGGTACTGGCTTCTTTGCTGAAAGAGCCCTGAAAGGTGTGCATTTCCAGGCTGATCCATGGCTGCTGCAGTTAATTGATACCTGAAATGGAGAAAAGGAGTCTAACTATTCTAGTTAGACCCCAGTGGGTGCAGCTAGAGGTTACAAGCACAGAACAGAAGTACTTTCTCCTTCATCTTCCCTGGGTACTGTCAGAATATATTTATCTTCTAGATCAACTTGCTAAGTGTTGAGAAGTCACTTAGGAGTTTTACTGGAAAAGAAACAGGATCTTCTGTGGCTGTTTAGCAGACACAGAGTATTAGCCATTAATTAGGACCTCTTCTGTAGTTTCCCTCTACAGCAGCTTCTGAGCCTGCCATTTAAATATTACCCCACCAATACTGTTGACCATAGGTGGGATTCATCTTATTTGAACTAACCATGCCAGTTTAGTATCGAGTTTGAGTTTGTCATATAGACTCCCTACAAAGTTAATACAAAGAGACATACAATGTCAGAGGGAAATTCATCCCATCTTAAAATAGGTAGCTAAGACTGTGGACATGGATAACCTTTTAGACATGTTTGTCTCTCTCCAGTGTTTATAAACAGAGTCTAAAAGAGATTTATTTTGACCAATGCTCTACATGGATCAGTTTAGGTGAGAGGAATTGTACCCATATAGGTGGATTGCCTTTTTCAGGATTTAGGAGAAAGTGATTCCTGTCACTAGGGAAGGACTATTCTTAGTTGCCTTTGAGAATCCTTAATGCTTAAGGAGGTCAATTAATCCAAAGAGATCAGTTCTCAGAGTAGTGGTTTCTTCTGGGCTGAAAGCTCCAGCTCAGAGCTCTGCCAAAAGGGGAGATGGAGCACTTTGGCGTGCCTGTCTCCCTGCCTCATCTCTTGGCAAAAATCAGTGGCATTGTATGCGTGAACAGGAGGGCAAGAGGAAAAAGACATGCTTTTAATCCTCTGACAGTCTGGGTGGGATTTACTGTTCACGGAAAAAGAGTAGTAAAAGTCAAACTGCTTCATACCATTCATATCATCAGGAAATCACTTCTTCATAGGTGGCCTGTGGTTAGATAACTGCTTCCTCACATTAAGGCTGGAGCAATTAACCTTGAAAAGACTAGTATGGTGGATAGTCTCTAGATCAGAGAACACAGAAACCACCATCTTTTAAGGACAGCAGTGCTCTTTGAATCAGACAGATATTTTCTGCTAGACAGTGTTAATTCACTATCACATCTTTTAATACCTGCTTTCATAATGAAACCTCTCTCTCAAGCCTCCTGTTTCACATCTTCACACATAAAAATAAATTGTAGCTTTTTTCTTCTGAAAATATCAACTGCTTTACAAACATTCATCAAATTACACAACATAGGCAAAGAAGTTTTGAAGATGATAATTATGACAGATGGTTTAGGCCTTGGCCCACTGGACATATTTATCTAGTTTCCATGACAAAGACAAAGTCCACTTCCAAGATGCTACAAAGTTTTGGACAGTGCTAGTCATAATAATTTTTCTCTTTGGGGAAAAAAGAAAAGAAAAAGATAAAATTAACATCTTTTGTTTCCATCATAATTTTTAATCAGTTTTTTTGGACTGTAATCCAAAGACAAGTTACATGTTTCTATTGTTAAATATAAGGGAGAAAAACTGTGGTGAGGAAGCTTTGAAAAACATTCTCTCTTCTTTTGGTAGTCTGGGCTGCTCAAAGAACTTTTGTTCCATTTTCCCTCCAAGCAGTTTTTGTAGGTGGTCTGGGGCCAACAAGATCCAACAGTCAGACCAGTCACTAAATACTATAAATTAGTCCAATGAATTTGACATCTTTGATAAATAAACACCACTTTAGTGATTTCTGGAATAAGGCCATTTTGAGGCTGAAATAGGGCGTGGTCTTTATTCAACAGCTGAAGACAAGAAGTGAAGAGTATTTTAGTCAAGTAAAACTGCAGAGATAGTTTATAAGGGACAACAATAAGAAGTTAACATCTTCAACTCTTATGAAAATGGGTAATGTTTTAAGCCATAGTTTCAAATTTTATGTAAACTAAAACAAACTATGCATGATTTACAAACAGTTTTAAGTACTTGTTGACTTTCAGATTAGGAGGAAGAATATCCCACAAGTTATATTCATGCAATTAAAACCAACTGTATTGTTGAAATTGAGAGAACAGGAAATCATATCTATTAAAAGTTGTAGTCAGTCTACATTATACAAAAAGTTCTTCCAATTCAACTGCTACATTTTGAATGTCAGATTCTCACTGGAGAATATTATCTGCTAATATTAATGTGCTGTCATTGAAGTAAGATGTTCAAAATCACTCAGCATTAAATTTTTTCTGCTCTCTCTGAGGTCAGAGTTATGTCTTAATGAATACTTACCCTTATAGTTATCTAAGACAGTTTTCTCTCTGTCCAAGGTAAAATTATTCATCTAGTGACTCTTTAGTCATAGTTACAACACATCAAATATGTGATTAACTGATACAGATTACATTATCTTCATATACATTTTTGAAGAAAAAAGTAGTTAATTGTTAATTAAGCATTTCTCAACTCTGAAAAGAACAAATATCTCCCATGCATCAAATATCAGTGTGAGGCTGTGTTATCATTTCAAAATGCATTTTATTTGCATGTGCCTTTCCCCTGAAAATTAACTAACATGTTTGATCAACATTTGCAGGCGTCAATGGTACTCAGATATGCCCTGTCTCAATTGACATAGCAGAAGACTATGGTTTTTATGGTAACACCCCCCGCCTCCGCTATCTTCGCCTGGATGGAAATGAAATTCAGCCTCCAATCCCACTGGACATCATGATATGTTTCCGACTACTTCAAGCTGTTGTCATATAAAGATATCACAGTGTCACTGTTGTGCTGTAAGAGTGCTAAGATACAAGTTTTGCTGGAATGAAGCTTGTTCTAACTCATAAATCAAGAAGTAACAGGTTTCTTTTGACTAATTCTTTCTTTCTTTACATATTTTTTTACAGCTGCAAAGATTGTTCTTCTTTTAGAATAGATTTCAGACATGAAAGGTCTCCCAACATGAAACGTGCTTAATCTTTTGTTTAAGAATTCCTAATGCAAATATATTGAAAATCATCTGATATGTTCCCAAATATTCCAAAGCAAGTTCGTACCTACTCTCTCTCTCGACAAATCCTACAATGTCTATCCCCATTGACAGCATTGTTATAGACAAATTATATTTCTTTATATTTGTTACACAGTAACTAACATAAAGAATGAGTGCACTTGAGTGCACTTGGCTAAATATATATGCTAGAAAAATCATGTATTACATGACCATGAGTTAACAGAACTGACACTCTTTTTTTAATATAGTCATTGCCTAACAGTGAATAGCCACTTAACAAGAAAATAGCTCATACATCGTTGTTATCCTTTGAGAATGGGAAGACTTATATTGATGCTTTTAAGACACGAAGTGTATGAGACTCAGGGTCCGAGGCAAAGTACTGGACATATATTGCTGAATGGATTAATTCAATGTATTATTTCAAAATTGAAGTACACTGATCTAATTCAACCCCCTTGACAAAAGAATACCAGATGAAATCTTGCTTTGTCAAAGTCAATGCCATTTTTTTCCTGATTTGTTCTTCAGTATTCTACTTCTAATTTTGACATCATTTCTTTCTGTAGCTTTGGGATAGTCATTGAACCAATACATTTTGGTTTCCATAGAGATAAAAATGAGAATAATACTGATTACCTATTTCACCGACTAGACACTTCTCAGAAAGTAGAATGGTTAATTACTATAACTGTGATAAATAGACAATTAACAAATTAAAAAATACAACTCTCCCCACACACACATTAAACAGAAATTATTTACCAAAATAGGCAAATATTTGCATAGGAAATATATCAGTTCAACAAAATACAATCTACTCAGTGCAGTATTTAGCTATCTGCTAGCTCATGTACACACACGTAACACCGGATTTTAGAGAAGTCCAGTTATTTAGACTATACCACATTCACAATTTAGAAATAACAGAGATATCAGCAGATATTCTTTTTTACAAAATCAGTTTTCTTTCTTTTTTCATAAGACAAAGTTTTCAATACACAACTTGAATATTTGAGTCAACTATTCACTTGGAAAGTATGACACTTGATATCTCTGACAGCCAGCATAACAGACTATCCATCAGTCATTTTAGTCTCCTTGTATTTGTAGATAGAAGCAAATAAGTGCTTTTGATGGCTTGCATCTATTTCTAACATTTTAAGACTGGCCTCAGTAACAAGCGTTTGCATGTGGTACACTTTTTCTTTGAAGATGAAACATTTTCTTAAAAGTGCTGAAAAGTGCAATTTCTAGCATTCAGAGTCTGTTTATTTGAAAAATTGACCTTATTCTGCTCCACTGCACTTGTGGAAATAACCCATTATAGAAACCCAATATAGAAATAAAACATTCAGAAATCCTATCACCAAAACATTTATTTTTGCAGTTCTTTTTATGTAATTGCTGAGAAACTTGCCCTCCTAGCAAAATATTTTCCGTACCTCGGCAGTCATCCTATATGAACAAACACAGAAGATTAAAAAAAAGTTTCTACAGTACCTATGCATGTTTACCTATGTTCTTTACTTTAGCAATAGTACAGTAATTTATTTTTTGAACAATTTTATTTGACAATACTAACAATTAAATTAATACAATGATTATTTGATTATACTTGGAAATGAATTCTACTTATCACAACAAGCAAACAATGATACACCAATGTGAATGTTCACAGGCATATATACAAATTATTAACAGTTATAAATTATGATATTGCAGAAAGATCTTGAAGCTTCAGCCAAAATTTTTGATTCTTTAGGCACTATATACTTATTGAAACAAAAAAGACTAACCCTTCCCCAAAGAGATATCCAGCTTCTATATGAAAAGAGATGATAAGCAAAAACACACAGGGACACTGGAGCATCAAGGTACTCAATTTTCTTTACAGTGGCATTATGTGTTCTCTGATGGAATCACTCGTAACAGTTTCCAACAGCTTTTGCTGGTATCAGCGCATTTTTCCAGTCCAGAACACTCGACTGTAGGGTGAAAAGCCTTATACATCAGTTCTTCAGCGTTTGGTATTATCTTATGCTACCGTCTTTGGACGCATGCAGATACTGATCCTAAGGACTTGTCCCTTTCAAATCCCAGTTAATCTCAGTGAAGATAAAAGTTCATGATACATCCTTGAAAAAACTTGTACTGGACTGAAGAGAAGCTGCTGGCAGCCACTCTATGTCCTATACCTTTAATGCAACCAGATGACTGCACATCTGGAAGCTGTTTATATAAAAGAAAATTCCAAGAATCCTCTTTTAGGTTAATTTGTCCCATCTTGATTCTATCTCCCAGAACTAGCAGTGTGATGTAAAATGAAAATTATGTTTTTATGTTTCTGCAGTGACCTTTACAAGCTAGATCAATCCTGGCTGGGCAGTGAGCAGTTTTACTGCCTGTATGTCTCTACTTACAACATTCTCAATGTTCTCAAATATTCTGGGAAAACCAGTGGAATTTCCCCTCAGATTACGATAGCAGGCCTAAATCACATTGTTTTTCAGTCACAGGATGAAATTCACCCTCAAACTTTCTGCAATCACAGATCAATTGCACAGTAAAAAGAAACAACATGCAGAACTCAGCATTGTAGGCTTTCAGCCACACCTCATCCAATCCATTTGTTATGCCAGAAGACTACAAAGGAAAAAGTAAAACATGATGTCATCTCTAAAACAATGTGAAAAGTATTACTGTGCTTGAAATTCTGGCGTTCATTCTTCCTAATTATTGATTTGCCTAAGCCTCCCCACTGATGTTTTCTGGTTCAAGAAAAAATTGCAGTCTCCTCCACTGCAAGTAGAGAAACAGGCTTTTCAGAGTTTGTCCTTAGGAAAGCTGACATTTGTTTCACTTGTTTATCAATGCACATCACAAGCTGCTTTGAGTGGAATAGCATGTACACAAACAAATTTACAAAAAGAATAAGAAGTTCAGTGCAAAGTGGGCATCAGGAGCTGTGAGAGAGCATGGTGATTGTCGATCACTAACCAAACTTCACAAATACCTAGTGCTTTGCCAGAAATGCATATTAGGTATGAGTTAATTTTAAAATTATGGCAACTAACACAGATATGCTATCACCTTGGCCCAGGATAGAGAGTGTGGCTTTGTAAGGAGAGGCATTAAATCAAAGTTAGAGGCTTAAGAATTGAGAAGTACCCAGCCATTTCCAATAGAAGGTACATCTGCCAGCTCAGTCAGAGGCTGAGTACAGTATCTAACAAAAGACTGTATGTTTTTATAATTCAGCTGGTTCTGCAGGAAGAAAAATCCTTTATAGAAGCTGCCAGTATAGTTAAAAAATTATCCACATGCATGAATCACCCTGCTCTGTATTCTCCTCTGGTATTTTGTGTTCCTTTCTCAATATCCCAAGCAGTTTGCTACAACTTCCTTCTTCAACATTTTTAATAAAAAATATCACCACAACAATCATTTGATGTGATCCCAGTGACCACAGCAGTTTGTATGATGCTTGAAGGAAGAAACATAAACTCTAAGAGGTAAAAAATTGGAAGATGGACTAGTAAGCCAATTTGTATGTTTATGATTGTTAACTCCAAGACATCCCCTGTCTCACTGAAGGAGTTTATTCAATCTTGAAAATGGTTGCAAATGTTTGCCATAGACACTCAGTGTCATTTTTCCAGCCTACGAAGAATACTTTTTAGCATTGCTGATATTATATTGCAGCTAGTATCATTATCCATCTGGAGTCAGACTAGTTGCTACAATACCAAAATTGCAATATTGGTCATTGAACAGCTAATATCCCACTTCTGCAATGTGTAGCAAAGATTCTCTGGCATTGTTAAATCAGCTAGTAAACATCCTCCTGTTGACTGAAAGTCTGCTCCATAATTGCATTTATTTTCCAGAATTGCTTACCCTATGAGAAAAAAAGGGTAGGTCTACATGGCACCACACTGTCTGTATAATGATACTCAAAGTAGTACTAACCGCCTCAGGTCAAGCATCTGAAGCAATATAACCCCATTTGCATCATGCTCTGCTTTAGCTAATTTACCTTCTTCCTCATTAATGTAGTTAATATTGCTCCTGGGTCCTATGCTTGCTCTGTCAGAGCTAGTTCAAACATCTCTATACTGTAATGAACGTATCTCTATATTGTAATGAACGTGAAGCCTTTCCCAAAACAGTTTTGTTTCTCATATCCCTTGCGCTGTTGGCAATAGCCTGGGTATTCTTCTTACTGTTTTTGTCTTGCTTTCTCTAGTATATGCATTTGACCATCCTATCTGCCTCTTGCTCAGCTTGATTTGGCTTTGTTCCTTCAGTTCTTTTTAGCTTAAGCAAGTTTATTCATGCTACATTAATAGCTGTTCTGATTTCATCTGTTTCCTGGCAGTTCAGCTGCATCTGCTTTTCTCTAGGGGAAGCACTTTACTGTCTGCAGTACACGTACCACAGCAGAACAGCATGCCCTGCTGCTCAGGCAGCACTCACACCTCCTCCTATGCATGTGTGCAGACCCAGGCTGATGCTGTCATGCAAATACGGTATATTTGGAAATCTCTTTTCTAAGGCTTCCCCCTCCCCCCCACCCCCAGGCTTTTTTATAGGAGAAGGAGTGAAGAAACTGGAATCGCACGTTCCACAAACAAAAGCTGTTCCTAATCAGGGACTGGTGCATTGAAAGTTACATGTCGATAGCAGCAGTGCTCAGCAAAGCCAGGATTTTCAATAAACCTTTTATTCATGAAAATACTCTATCACACTTGTCCTGCATTATTAGTGAATTCAGATGAAATTAAGCAAACAGTTTCATCCATGGAAAAAGAATTAAAAACTAGGGCTCATGCTTCTTATTTAATAATCCTGTTGCTAGGACTTTCATGCAGCATGATATGCCCTTCTCCAGGTAATGAAACCATGAAATTTGTCTGAATTTCTACTCCTACCACTAGGAAACCTATTCTCAAGGAGGGTAATCTCCTTGTGATGTTGCTCTGCTTTGTTTCAGGACTTGAAATAATCCACAGATTCTATATGCTGGTAGTGAAGATATTCTTAAAATCCATCTTCTGAATCAAAGGCAGAGTGAATTGGAGTGCAGATTTTTCTACTCTAAGGAGACTCTTTTAACAACCAGGCTAGATGTTCACTCCGTTTTGTGAATCTTATGAGCTGTTTTTTTTAACTGGAACTGCAGCAACACAAGATGGATAGCAACCCTTACTGATGCTACTCAACAGTGGAATAGGCAGGGCCTACTCTGCTTATGATAAGAGACTTAAAATTCCGTGTGTGAGAAATTTGCCATGCACAGACCTCCCACATCCTCTGAATTACTTTTCAAAAGGGGAAGTAGATGCTGTGAGTGACAGTGTCTTGGATCTTTAAAAAAGCTAGTCCTTTATGTGTTTGTTTTGGTTTGATGTAAGTTCCTAAGCATTCCATTTCCGTAAAACATAAAAACATGGTTTGAGTTTTATTTTCCATTTCAACAGAAAATAGATTAAAATATTCAGTTCTTTGTCAAATCAACATACATATCTTTATATTGGTCCGGTCATCAAACAAACAGACAGAAAAGCCAATTTTCTCTACTCTAGCCCATATTTCCCTTTTTCTCCTTTTTTTTTT
>NW_020447719.1:1019215-1083271 GCF_003343035.1 Apteryx rowi
TTTTTTTTTTTTTTTTTTTTTTTTTTTACATTTTCATCTTTCTAGGATCACATAACAGATTTTCTCAGGCATTGAAGAACATTGAGCATGATTTCTAGTAGCAATATTATGCATACTTCTTATTATTCCCTCTTGAATTATTAACAATACTTGTGCCTATGTTTTCCTACTTTTACTTTCACAACTCTTCATATAGACCCCTTTTTGTATGTTGTTCCAACTGTCATTGCTGTCAATGTTTGTTTAAGTTGTTTCTTCGAGAAATGGAGCACTCAAGACCATCTGTAGTGCCTGTTTTTCCAAAGTTTAGGCATTGTCTCACGTTTCTGTTAAACACTGTCTTCCTTGCTGCGGACTGCCCATTGCAACTATCTTCAATAATAATATGAAACACTTCTTATTCCTAACACTAAACTACCTAATTCTTATTGGAGCTGTTGTACTTGTAATTAGTGTTCCAGCTTTTTGGGTGTACAAACTGTTTTCCTGCTACCTTCTCCAAAGAGGTTTCCCTTGCAACTCATGTTCTAGTAGTAGGTCATGGAGATGAACAGTAATTACATTTGGCCCTGCTCTGCCCTGTTTTTGCAGTTTGACCTGAGTCTGGGCTGTGACATACAATCCCTTTGCAACTCCATCTCAGCAATTCTCTTCCCTTTCTTTCTCCCTACTCGGAGCCTTGGGTACCTCTTCTGCTTTTGCATGCCTGCTGGGGCAGGGCAGAGGCACAAAGTATGTGAGGCCAATGAATCCAAAGACAGAGTGGATGAAGGAGGTTATTTTTCTGGGGTACTGTATCACTGATCTAACCTCAGCCTTGGGTGTGATGGAGAGAGAAAGAACTGGTCCTAATGCTCTTCCTGACAATTGGCACAACAGTCTCCACTCTGGGGCAGAGCATCCAGAAGAGAATCAACTGAGCAACAAGAGGGAGAGACGGGTCATGACAAAGGTGACAACAGAAACCCTCTGTCTATTCCCTGAAGCTCTGGTAACCCTTTATCCTACTGGTTTAATACTATTTTTAGTATTACTATTATAATACTATTTAATACTATTAATACTCTCAGGGTGAGTGCTGTGAAAGGATGAAACAGAATAAGCCTGTTGCTGCTGGACTCCTCCTCCCACCAGCCAGCTGGCGTGATGGAGGAATGACACCCTGTGGGCCTTGCGTCCAAGGAACCCAAGGAGGTGACTGGCAGCTCAGGGCTGCAAAGAAGATCAACTGGCTGGTAGGAATCAAGGCAAGAAACAGGTTCAGCAGCCAAAGGAAGCCTGTTTTATCACAATCAAACAGAGCAGAAAATTATCCAGCACAAGACATAAGAGACAAAGATAATTGGGGCAAACTGTCAGACTTACAAGTACATGCAATTACTTGTATAGGTGAGAAACAGAAAGACAGAGGCAGCAATTAGCTTTGTCTGGCAGAGGTCCAACAATGCTGAAAAAAGAACAATTTTTGAATTTATTTCAAGTTCTAGTAGCTTGGAGGATCCTAATAGTGGTTGAAGTCCAAAAGCCCATCTGATACATTGTCTGGCATACTAGACTTCTGCAATAATTCTACCAAATTTAGAAAAACTAAATGCTTGTTATATCATCTGTGCTTTCCACCAGCAATTATACAGGACCACTCCCCGAAATACATTTACTTTCACAACAGAAGTTAACTTTAAATGGGTCAAGAAGAGGAAATTATGAGACGACTCCACTGCCTCTTCTATATCAATGTCAGGAAAAAGTCCCCTTTGGCAATGCTGCATGCACCCTGAAGGGCAAATATACTTCCAAGGTAACTGCTTTCCTCCTTTTCATGTTCCTTTCAAGGAGCTAGCCACCCAAACGGAACTGTCTGAATGCCTATGAACTATATGGAAAAAAAGACATTGAAGTTCTTGCATTCTCACAAAGGTGTCTGGAGAGTGATCGACGGACGAAGGAAGGGAGGATACTGTTTTGGCTTGCACAGGCAATGCCTGGCAGCCCTTAGCAATCAAAGATCATCAGCCAGGCCTTTTAGAGCAGGATGTTTAAACAAAAGGAAAAAAAATCAACCTAAAAATAGAAGATTCTTCTTACTTACCTTTTGGGTTTCAAGCACTCATAGGATTTTTAAAATTATGTTTTCTCCATGTGCAACAGGACTAAAAATTTGTTTGTTTTTTATCCAAAGCCAAAATTCTTGATCATCAGTGGACTTGAGGAGCTGAAGCTTTAAGAGATATGTGAGACAAAGAACTAGTAACACTGGTCCATGTTTTGAGACTAACTCATGACGTGATGGCTACCTCAGTCTCACAGCTGTTCAGTGTTACTTCTCCACTCAATCCATGTAAAGATCAGGCAGCTGCCTCTTGAGTCATGCTAACTCAACTTATTGGTGCAGATGGGAGAGAGGTCTATGGAGGCCTATGCATCAAGTTTAGGCAGTTAGCTGGTATGGAGAAATAAGGCAGTGTTCAGACTTGGGAGAGGAGAAACAGGAGAGAGGTGGGAACACAGAAATGGAAGCCCCCCACCCCAAACTAGCTTTTTTGACTGGGCTGACTGACTTTTGACTGACTTTGCAGGGTTTTCTGATAGTGTGGAATGATTTGTTTACCTTCTCAGAGGTAAATAGTAGATTGGTGACAGGGCTTTTTTTGTGTGTGGTGGTTTTTTTTTTCCTCCCCCCCACAAACTCACCATAGTGATCAGGTGTTACTGATCATCAGTCAGTTCTTCCAAGGTTCCGGTAACTGTTTAGACACATTACTGCTGGGCTGTGCCTGAACTATTAAGTCCTACTGAAAGATCATGTAAACATATCTTTCGTTAAAAAAAAAAAAAAAGCCAAAATGCCTCTCCTTTGAAAGCTGTTATTGTTTTCAGGGAAAATATGTCAAATGCTCTTACAGTTTTCATTAATTTTTTCATCATTTCAGAAACCATTTCCATAATAGTTTTTTTGAAGTTCATCATCTGCCTTATTTAGAAAAGGCAAACACTGAACAAACATATCTTAACATTAATAACCAATTCAAAATATTTTAGATAAATCTTTTCTCATTGATCAGCTAGAAGCAACAATTCACATTTAATATTTGGGTCCCATGGAAATGAAACTACAGTTTCTAAACTGACCATGCTCTGTGCATGTAGAGATACATATTTTAATTTTCAGACTGGTTCCAAATTCACCAAAATACTCGAAGAACTGGGAATTACCTGAGTTGGTGACCTCAGTCTATTTGCTTGCTGGGAAGGGAAAACCCTATTCTCTTAAGACAATAAGCCTTCTGATCAAATAAAAAAAGGCGCTCTCTGTCCCCTTGGGGTAGTGAACAGAGGAAAGAACTGCCGCAGAATTGTTGTATAAGTAGAAACATTTTCAGAAGGCTTCAGTTGAAGTGAAAGTCCAAAGGTGAGAGATATCACCTTCTCTGTATGTTCATAAACTGACAGTGCAGGTTTATATGATGTTGGAAGATGAAGAACTTCCAAATGAACTGCAATTGCATAAACTTGCTATACAGAATTCCTTCAGTGATTCTTGGAAAACTCATCAAAAAGAAAGGAAAAGAAACTCTGAATTCAGTGTATTACAGAAATAAATAAAGATACAGGAAGCCTTCCTCCAAAATAAGAACTACAACCAAGAATTTTAAGTTATTGAGTTATTTTTTGAGGGCTTTATGAGAAGAGATGATAAAAAGATCATCCTTCAGTAGAAGAAGAAAAAAATATCTTATAAGATGTGGTTTCTTGACAAAATCATAGAAACAGGCATAGAAGGGATATGTGATATATTGATATATATACATATATATGTATATGTATATACGTGACATAGTCTAGGAAGAAACAAGCTCTGTTTAGCAGCACAGAGCCAGAAAACTCAAAGCCTAAGAACAACCTTCTCAAAAGCTGTATGACTACAACTGAGTGGCTGAGCCCACATTGTCTCTCTTCATTTTACCAAACTTGTTAGCCTGAACTTGACATTGAAATGATTCTGTCACACATCATGTAGAATAACCAAAAGTGAGTGAGATATGCTAAGGCCTCCATGTTCTGCTGCTGAATAAAGCTGAAATGACTGCAAACTAATTGGTGTTACCGATTACCAGCCTTTGACTAGGACTAGGTAGTGCTTTCCCCACTGCATTACAGGATTGTGGAATTATGTTGTCAGTTGTTGCTGAACTGTGAGCAGATACAAATAGTGTGGAAAGAGAAGTGATATGACAAAGCTCATTTACATGTTGTATGGTCATATGAACAATGGGATGCCGGTTAATAATAGATTACTACTAAAGTGGCTGTGGATAGTATGTTTCATTTAGAAAGTTACCTTAGGCTTCCCAAACTGACACTCCATTCCGCTTTAAAATATGTCCTTTTAAGGTATTGTAACTGGGGAAAAACTGCCTGTCAATGACATTTTGGGAAAACTTGTAGAGATCTCAAAAATTCTGTGCAGGACCTTCAACCATCATTAGTATCAGTTTTACAAAGGACTCCCAGCTTTATGAACAGGCTTTTATTACTGCCAGTATTTGGCCAAGTAACAAAATGACTGTCTCTGACACGTGTCCACTGATATAACAATAAGGCTGAGAAGGAAGGAGACAAAGGAGGTCAAATATTAGAAGAGAAAGAATAAGAGAAGTGAAAAAAGGGGGAAAAAGAAGAGAAGGTATTTGGGAGAGGAGGGATATGGGAGAGAGAAGGAAAGTAAGATTAATTTAGAAAAGAAAGAAGCTTGAGAAACCAGGATCAGAAGGATACTCTTTTTCAGCACCCTGCCTGAATGAGAGAAAAGGTGGGGGAAGGAGGCACAAAAAGCTCAGATGCTTTTGGGAAGAACTGGAAGCTTGGAAACTTCTGCTCCACAATGCCTCCTGTAGTAGTGCTGAGGTCTTTTCTAAAATCTGAGAGTTATAATGCCTCAGGCTAGTCTAACTTTACTTTTCTGAGGAGCTGGCAGGACAGCAACAGCATTCAGTAACACTGTCTAGTGTTTGGAATACTGTCTAAAGTACCATGATTAATATGTAATCCAATATTTGAGCCCTGTCCAAACACAGAGAATCTGTGCCGATGTGCAAATAACACCGATGAGCTTTCTTCAGATCATGCATTACTATATTCTGTGCACTAGTTCATGCTGATGTGGAATTGCCTTTTACAATGAATTCCAGAAGGAATATGGTAATATGCCACAGCCATGAATTTCGTTAAAGATTTGTTGGAAACCACATGAAGAAGCAATGTCAGCTGGCAAATCAACTCTGCAATGTTCTCAGACTTAACCCTTAATCTGTAAACCATATGCTTCTCCATGTGCTTAATTTTATCAGCTAATATTTCAGACACTGGTTGATATAAGATCCATGGTCTGCTAATTTTTAGTGGCCCTGTAACTTGTTGGGGTTTTCATGGAGCGCTGTGGCCCCTCAAATACTTTCACGTGCTGAATCATGGCTCAGATGTAGCACAAGCTCAGAAGCAAAAATGTTTTGCTTCTTGCTGGCTTCCACTTAACATCATGAAATGAAGAAGTCCTATTTTTTTTTTCTAGAAATACCAAAAAAGGACCGTCAATGTTGAATGCAAAAAGCCTACATCAGATGATTATGGAAACAATGTATATAGAAGTTCTAAGTACAGTCACCTAGGGTACAGTCTGAACAGTAGTTAATCATAAACCTTTGACATCTCTATTGTTGTAAATGGGATAACTTTGTAAATTCACCTCATTCATAAAAGGTAAACAGCTGGATACTAAAGCTTGATTAATACAATTCAAATTCAGATTTCAATATCTTGTAGAATATCAGAAATCCCACTGTCAGAAATTTTTTATCAATGGAGAACTGGTTAGCTTTCCAGATAAACATTTTTCAGGCATTTTTTTTTTCGTGTCAGAATAAGCATCTGGTCTTACTTCTTTTGGGGTTTCAGGATTCTAAGATGCATTGCTTATTACATGGATCAGTTGGGTTGTTTTAGTCCCAAAATGACTCCAGTCAACAAATCTGCAGTGAAAACAGCAGCATTATTTTGAAGCAGCCATAATGACAGCAATAGCAACAAAATTCAGCTGTTCCCTCACTCTGGGCTATGAAGTCAGTGAAGGAGTCATTTCCAACCAGTGAGGGTGGCCTTTTGGGCCTCCATTAAAAAATAAAGGGAAAAGAAATGGGTAAAAGGAAAATTATGTGAATTTCCCTAATTCCTTCTCTAGTTTAACAATAACTACAATAGTGCAAAACGAGATTAACTTTGAGGTCTGAATTTCAGTGACAAATAGGATTGAAAAGCTGAGAAGGGAGGCAATAGTCTCATATCAAACCCGTCTACCCGCAGTATTACTTTTTGGCTTAATCTTAGCACAACAGCATTTTTATTTCAATGCATAATTTAGTTAAGGAAAAAATTGTTGTACTGGACTGTGCATTCCCTCTCCACATCCACACATGTTCTTGCCACAATCCCACAGTGGTAGGGTTGTTCTTTGTGTCAATAACACAAGATTTAGTGGTATAAATGCTTATTTCAGTATATTGTTATCCAATTAAATATATGCCTGGTACACAGAAGAAACATACTGAATACACATAAGACACAGGGTAGGGGACAGGATAATAGTGAAAAAATATATTATGAAACAAAGACTTTCCCCAAACTGTTTTTACTTAGAGAAAAATGAAGCTTTTAACCATAATCAATGCTTCAAGCTATTCCGGAAATAATCCAAGAGAAATGAAATGAGAATGAGGTACATGAAAGCTTCAGGGTTTGCAATAGTACCAGCCGTGTCTAGAGAACCTGGGGATGGGAGTTTGATATTCAGATATGTCTGCTTTAAATATCATTTTAAATTCAAGCATACATGGTTGTCCTTTAAAACAAAGAAAAATTCCAGGGTTAAGCATACAGTACAAACACCATATGATCTTCAAGAGTCAGCCTTACAATCAAACACCATGTAATTAGTGCAAGAATTGAATGCCAAAAATACATTGTGATTCTATTAAATGTACCCTTAAGGATTTGTAAAAAAAAGAATAAATATTCTAGGACTCATGCCCATTTATCCTGTTCTGTTCCACATGAAAGAAATTATATTAAATCAACTGAATATCTGGAAAAAATTAAATCATCATCTCTCATTGGCAAGCCTAAAGGAAAAATTCACAAGAAAGCACAGTTTTATATAATAAAAGCTCTCATGCTTCATGGAGTAAAAGGCGAGGGGGGGGAAAGACTGCCAAAGTGAAAGTTTTTGTTGCCTTTGGTTAGTCTTCATTTCAGATAACGTATTATGGAGCTCTTCTCTGCTCCTTTTTCTTATCTTTATTCAATGGTCCAAAGCTGCACACTTAGTACACAAAGTTATTTAGATGAAATCAGTTCAAACTCACAGCAATCCTATAGGAATGAACCTTTCTCTGTAGTTGCTGATATCGTGACAGTCACTGGCACTGTACAGTAGCAATCAAAACAGACTGGCCCCCTCAGCAGGATACTTTTTTAATGATAGAAATGTCTGGCTTTTTTACTACCCTTGAGGTCTGTTTAAAGTAGACTGTGGCCCAAACCCTGCCTTTGTTCAGTAGTGTTTCAGAGGTGTAAATGAAAGCAAGGACTTTCTCCAGCAGACCAAACTCACCACTGGCTCTAAATGATGGCTTTAGTTCAGTACTGGAGTGTTACAAGTCATATGGCTCTGTGCTTTAATTTATATCCTTACTAACAAAAGATCATAAGTTAAACAGGTAGTTTCAGCATATCATGGTTGTGTATTGGCTACTCTCATTAAACCACCAACTCAGGGCCAGAGTCTCATTTAATCAGTGCTCTTAAATACAAATCCGCTGTCTTACATCAGCTGAGGATATGTGCCTCAGACTTTACTAAGAAGTCATAAACTACAAATACTAGACATTACAACTAAGATTTAGTTACAGATTTAGGGAAAGTTTGTTTTTTCATGCTTAAAATTCAAGCATCAGAGGAGAAATGCTTTAATATTGCTGTAGAATATTAAAGATTTTAGCATATTTAAATGTATGCATAACAGAAAGAAACTGAAATTTCTTTTTTTTTTCATGAAAATAATCATGTGAGCAACTGGCTGTTCAACATCTCAGCTCTGGGCTTTATCAACTCCATCCATTCATGGGTCTCCTTTTTCATCTCAGGTCATTTCTCAGCAGGTCTTACTCCTTCTCCTGCTCTCTTCTATGACCTGATGGTCTATTTTTCCTTAGATAAGCTACTAAGTTCACCCTATTTAATTGTTAAAATCTGTGGTGAGGACTACCCAGTCTTCTGCTGGAGGCCACATTAGAAATTTCAATTTGAAATGGGAAAATATGGAACTTCTGCTTTTCCCTCAGTAATTCTCCATAAACCCATCTATGTGTGCTCCTTCCTGCTGTCCACTTCTCCCCTGCTCTTCTTTTGGATTCTTCCCTCCTCCTGCTGTGGTCTGAATTTTGTCGCTACATGCCATACTGTTTCCTACGCCTAAACAATTTTTCCTATGCATGATTTTTGTCAGTATTTTTATAAAGCTCAGTCTTTATTGTTAGAATCTCTTCTTTCTGGCCTCTCTGCAAGGAATTCCTGTTTCTGTTTTATTTTTTTTTTCTCCTTCTATCTCTTGACACACATGCTCACACACACCTCATACATTAAAAATTCAGATTTTCAAATCATCTTCCTTGCCTATCACTTTGACTACATTGTTCCACATTTGGATTTTTCCACTCATCCCTTTCTCCAGCTGGTGAAATTCAAGCTTACGATCTTCACATAGGACTTGTTCACTTGAGCCAAAAACCTCTGTTAATTGCTATCACATAATCCGATTCATATATTTCTATAATTCAACACTAAACTAGCAAAGGTTTCATCTTGTGTTTCACTGGGACAGTAGCTCCAAAATCTATTGCTTTTACAGTTTGAAAATTTTAAGTTCTCACCTGATTTTGTATGTGGCTGATGTAGGCCCTTTTGGTGTGGTGCCAGCAGATCTGTTTTCAGTCATTTACAGTGAATCAACTGACTACCAAAAGGAATCAGCAAAATAACTGTGGACATCTGGGCAAACAACACTATAACCACCAATTGCTCATCAAAGGACAGAAACAAAAAGAAAGCATCATTTATACAAGAAGAATTTTCCCCTCCACCAGAGCTAGAGTAATTTCCTCAGTCTAAAGCTGAATGAATCTGGATTAATTTGGGGTTTCTGAATTCAGAAAGCTTGCACAAACTGAAACTTGCCCATGAATGATCCCCTCGCATGTTCATTGACAGAGCCATTAGTAAGCTTAGAAGTATCACTGAGAGATTCATTGCTACTCTCACTCACAACCTAAGAGTCATTTGCACATGCTCCTTCATTCATTGCTTTGTTCTCTGAATCTGCAGTTACTTTGAACCCTAAAACTCCCCTTTCCATTTGCATGTCTGATCCAGTGCTAGTGTATTTTCCAAATACTCAGCACACTTGCTCAGATCTGGTGCCTAAAGTCTGGATTTGCCTCTTTTTTGTGTTATAAAGCAGTAAAATTCCACCCAAAAGAGAATTTTACCTATATTTTAGCTATATTAGCTGTGCTAGATAAAGGTAAAGACCATCAACTAATTCAAATCCTGTTTGTGTTAATAGTAAGACAGAGATAACAGAGCTCATGGGACAGAGACCACACGGTAACTTGTTGCAGATGATGACCTGAGCAAATGCTGATTGCAGTTTAAGTAGTGAGAGTCAATGACACATTGTGCAAGCAGTGAAGCAAAACATACAGACAAAAGCCCCTAAAATACAATTCTGTAATCAGACCTTTTAAAGCCATTTGATTATGCTGACTTGAGGTTCTGTCAGGCTACCAGGGTCCCATATGTGAGTGTCTGAGTCTGTGTGTCTGTGTCTGTGTCTCTGCTTGTATAAATTAAATAAGCACTTTTGGAAAACAGCACATAATTCCAAATAGAAACTCAAAAGCGATGTTGTAACACTTCGTTTCAACCAAAAATAATCATACAGCATTAATTTAGGTATTTTTCTTGGATATTGTCTTTTAAAAATGTTGCTAATGTCTGATCTTTAAAATGATAGAGAAATTCATATTTTGCTCTTGAACCAATGTTAGTTTTCTCTGTTGCTATGCTAATAGAAATCTGCACTTTTGCTGAACTGCTATCTGGGATGACCTTTTCTGCAAGCTAATATGTTTTTAAAGAAAATTTCCAAATATTTCATTGATATAAATGGAGGGCTGGCTAACATAATATTTCATTCTTGTTTAGAGGTACATTATATTGCAGATAACTAACAAATCACCATGGTAATTCTAACAGATGAAGAAAATTATTATTTTCTATATTTTCTAAAGTCTATGAGAAAAGTTTTCTATGATACGCTGAATTCTCACATGCATGCTTCATTAGTCTCATGGGATATGTTCCCAAGTCTGCTCAGAAAAGAAACAATTTAAAGCAGAAATTCAAAACAAATAAACAGAAATACTGGCTGAAGGGTGGTGTCTCTCTTATTTACTGTGCCAGAGGTCCTGGAGTCAAACTGTGGTTTAGCAGTGGCACAGACCGGCTATGTCGGTCTCACTCTGCGCAAGATTGGCAAAGTTGCCTTCTGATGTGCATTCCCCAACTGCAGCATTCGCGTCCCACACAATCCCAGTCGAGCACTGCGGTTCCTCTTGTGCTTTTCATCTGTGCCTGCTGAAGCTGACTGGCCAGTGTTGACTCGGACCAGGCGTCCAAAAGCTGGGGAGGGCCTGAAATGCTGTGCTGTAGTTCAGAGTGGGTTACCTAACAGGACTCCATGCTCTTTCAGAAGCCCCACTAGGAGATATATCTTTGGTTACAGCTCAGATCCATGGTCGCTCCCCCATCACATGACCTAAAGTTGGTATGTCCTCTATATCACTCAACCCACATGCATGCATCTGTCAAGCATTGTAGTCTGGCCCATCACATGAACTGACCTGTCGGAGTGGGAGGCGGGCCCGGAGTAATGACGGAGTCTCAATATGAGTATGATCGTTCTCCCTTTATTCAAGCTTTTACAGAGTATATATAGACAGGCAATAAGCATGTGCTAGCGATAGCTATATGATTGGCTTACAGTTTCTGTCCACGCGCATAAAGCGGATATATGATTGGTGCAAGGTTGCTGTCCACGCGGAGGTGTCCGTCGACATTTATGGAACCTAGTTCCGTCTAGACTTGTTTACCAGTTTTGTGAATACCTTCTTTTGTAGTGCTCAAGGCCGCTTCAAGGATCGCTTGCCTTGGCCTCGATTCCCTCCCTTACCATGAAGACGGGATTGCTCATCCCAATCAGATCATGCCCTCTCTCGCTTAACCATTCCTCCACACTGACCTCTTCATGTTCCCTCTAGCTGTCATTTGCTAGAGGGAGCAGTAAGGGGGAACTTAGAGGGTGACTAAAGCAGGTATAATCCCTTACCTCCTCCCATTTCCAGTGGCTGGTGCCACGAGTCATTCCATGGGCCATCGTGATGAAGCTGCTCTTCTCCGCATAGCCTTCCTAAAACTCTTGGTGCTACACCTCCCATTGAGGAGCAAAGCTGGACCATGGTCTTTTCTTTTATCAAATTATTTCAAAGTCAGAAAATGCTAATTCGCTAGCTTGACTACTAGACTTCTAGAAGAAGCAATCAAAAGGAGATAGAATGCATAAATGTCACTGAAGTATGCAACTGATATTATGATAACATGAATGCTATCCTCATGGCTGACATGCTGGCATCTGAGCAAAGTGTAAGCATGACCAGTTTGTACACTGTACTAATAAAGCACAGATTATGTTCTGCTGGTTGGAATATTTATATCTTCTTTTGCATTACAGCAGAGATGGGACTTACTAGTGAGTTATACTAATGCTGCAAAATTTCAGATAATACAAGTAATTAATATTCATATAGTTTGTAATGAATTCAGTGAAAGCAAAGATTGTTTTTATGTTACAAGCACAGGATTAGGTGAAGGCCTACAAGTGAAAACAATCATGCTATCCTCTTTGTAAGCATTTTTTGAACACTTTAGAAGTATATTTAGAGGATATAAAAGACTGCAATATATGCAGTACGCAATTTCAACTTAAAAACACATATACAATTTCATCTTCAAACTTCATAGGAAACAGGGTAAAATTTATGCTAATGATAACATAAGAAAAACCACTTTATGTCTTCCATTCCAAATTTGCTCAGGATTTTGAGAACATTATGACCGTCCTTATGCTACATAAAATCATTTACAGGCTGTATCCATGAATTAAGTATAGTATAATACGTTTCACCATTTCTTTTGATTAAATGGGTATATCAATATACAATATACAGTACAAAGCATGTGCTCTAGTAAATTCCAAATCCTTGTGCTATTGAATCTTGTTTCTGGTTTATTTTTCTGTCCCAGACAAAACATCATAGATCTTTTAGCGATAAATATGATAACCCAGCTCTGAACTGTACATGTTTAGCTAAGCAAAAGCACCCTAAAGTTTTCCATCTTTGGGGCTAGGAACGGAATTTTCCTGAAAGGGTCTAACACCACCAATCCACAAGCTAGGCTAGAACAGCAGACAATAGCTCTGGATGTTAATAAAAAACATTTTGACCCACCACATGTTTGCACACTCAGCAGTGCTATCTTGTGTTTAACTATGATTAAAGAAAGAACAGAGATTCCTTTCCCAGCTTCTCAAAACTGATGCAAATTATACCTCTTAAACTGCAAACTGTAAATTTTAAAAGAATGGCAGTCTGTCTAATGTGAATGGAATATAACCCAAATATGTAAGTTTGAAGCTCTGACTCAAGCCTTTGGGCTCAGTGGGAATTCCAAAGACTGCATTCATTAATGAACTACAGTATAACCTGTATACATACTCTGTCTGCATGTGTATACATAACTGATATAGCAACAAAGCACAAAATGCACATTTGTTGTAGCATAATTAATTTTGAAAGCATGAAAGGATTAGTAACAAGGTTGAAAAAACCCTGACCCAATATTTCTTCAGCAGATTCTTCAGTCTCTCCATCTCTCTTCTCCAAGTTTATATGGAACCCAGAAAAATGTTATGATAAGCATCAACCTCAAATTAGATTACATTTCACGATTGCATGCTGGTTGTGTCCAGACGTAAACTACTAAGTATCTTGAGAAAAATATATTCTCTTGAAAATTTTGAATCAGATAAAAGGAAGAAGTGCAAGAAATGTAAGTTACTATAAAGGCTATGGAGAGATTTTCAGAACTGTATTTGCAAACATTAGAAATTTCTATAGTTTGGTTTCTCTGATTTTCTAAGTGCTATTCTAAGTTAAACATATGGCTTACTCATTTCTAATATAGAGTAATAAGCTGACAAGCCTTTCATCTGCTTGGAAATATATAACATAAAGAAGAAAGGAATAACACACTGTGATGGATTTAACTTATGGGCTGTTTAAACAAGCAAATGTTAGAAAGGTAAAATTGGAAATGGATTTAAGGAGGATCTCTGCATTTTATAGGTCAGTCAAGACAGAAAACCTGACTAAAGATGACTAAAACTAATAGTTTTTGGATCACAATCATGGTTTGCAACAAATTTAATGTTTTCAGAAGCAGGTATTGCAGGAAAACACCTAAACAGTGTTTTCCAAAAGAAAAGTGGGAAACATCCATTCCTTCCATTATAACTACCGTTTTGCTGTTTGATTTTACTTTAAATTTGCACAGTCCCTGTTAAACCTAATGCTTTATTCTTAATAAAATAAGAAATTCCAGGTCTATTGAATTCAATGACGAATTAGAGTTTAATTAGCCATGGGTTTTACTTATGGAAAAAAAAAACCAAACAATATTCTGAGTGGTCATTCAGAAAAACATCATACTTTGGTAGATTAGACTGCATGAAAATATTCTGAGATCTCACCATTAATAATCAATATTAACCAGATCTAGTATGCATCTGAAAAATTTGTAAATAGGCTTGTTGATTTTTTTTTTCTGGAAGATAAAAAACAGCTGGACAGGCTGTACAAAAGAGTAGCAATTAATATCTGGATGACAGAAAAAAGTTATATACTGAAAGATGTGTCACTTTAATCTCCCTACTCATCAACCATGGAAGTGAGAGGTGACAGTAAAAGCAATTTTGAAGGGAGCGAATAACAGGTTTTAAGGGGCATGTGAATTTAAAGGAAATTAGCCACCAAGAACCAAAGAACAGACAAACTGAGGTCAAAAATAAGGCATTTAAGTTGATCCATACAGAGTGGGGTTTTAGTTATATCTATGACTCGTTAAAAAGCTATGTGTTTCCCTGCATTCACTGTTTATGCTGAAATAATCACTCCTAAACAGGACTTTTCTAGTAAAAACAATTGTAGTTATCTTACATTTTCTTTTTAACTCTTTTTTCCTTCTTTTTATGGTGGTTTGCACAAGGGATGGAACAGTTGGAGCACTCTTAATTCTTCTTTTGTGCTCTGTTTAACTTTGATGAGCGAAATGGAAATGCTAATCCCTCTGCAGACACATGATTTCCTTCCTTTCTCCTTCCCTCTGAGACATTTGTTTGCTCTGTGCTCCAGCCTTTGTTCCCTAGTCCCAGCAAGGTTCATATGACGCACATTTTTTCCCAGGGTCTCAGGGTGAACTAGGTTACACAGTCCAGCAATTCATAAAATACAAGTGATACTGAGACAGGCAAGGGATAGGTAAACACAACTTCCTACCTCACCATCCTCTCCCTATGCCTTTAAAACAAACAAACAAACAAAAGGACAATGAGGATATTCAGTATCTCAGAAGCAAACACTAAAATACTGGGCTGCTTTAGCCCTGCCTTTGATTGCGGCTGACTTCAATGATTCCAGGATTTCACATTGTGGTTTCTCTTTGTTCTACATAGCACTGACCAGATATTTAAAGTTGAAAAAAATGAATAATAAATAATAATTCAGTAAATAGTAATGTCACATACTGAGAACAAGCTGAGAAAAATGTTTGTTTGGAGATGATGCAGGCTCGCTGTTACAGGATAAAGCATTCACCAAAATATTGGAAGATTCCAGTATTAAAGTTCTGGGGGAAGTGGGATGTCAAAGAAGATGGATCTGGAGGCAAAGAGGGAAGGCTCTTTTCTGTACCTTAGCAAAGTTCTTCATGAACAGTGGAAACAGTTTGGAGTGCTAAATACTATTTTATTTAGAAATTTAAAAGTTATTCAGTTGGATTAGATTGAGTTATATATATGCAGGATAGAGGTTAGAGACTTAAAAATCATATTTAAAACTCTAAAATAAAAATTTTATAACTTCACCATAATAGGTGTCTTTCCAAATAATCTGGAGTGTCTGTAGAAAGTTACATTTACTTTATAGTTTCTTCCCTAAATTAAAGGTAAAAGAAACAGGCACTTGTTGTGGACATTTTATTAATAAAGGATACACATGTGCCACAAAATAATCTGAAACCTGAAACAAATAGTGACCAAAGTGACACAATATATGACTTTTTTTACTTCAGCTAGGAATTCTCTCCTAGTATATACAAGATGAGCTTCATATTACACAGGGATTTTAGGGAACTAATGCAAAATTATTTTTTCTAGTAAAACTCTTTGTTTAGATTTACATATATCTGGAATACACCCAAAGTGTCATTTTTAATGTTTAAGAACAAAGTTTATATCCACTGGGGTGCTATTCTCATAATAACTTGATTCAGATGGCTGGCTCTTGCTCCTGCTTGGTAGGCTTAACCTATAGCTTTTACCTTAGAGCCAATGTTTTATGATTCAATTAGTCTTCTCTTTACTGCCTTCTTTTTTTGAGTGCCCCACAGTCTCTTCCTCATGCTAATGCTAATGGTAACATTCTGATCCTAATGTTAACATGCTAATGTTACCTGCATTTTGGTCACATGACATAGCATATCTTGTCAAATGCAGGCATATGGACCTCCCGCATGTGACCAAAATGCAAGTGTCCCCTGTCACATAAGGAAGCATGTACTTACCACATAATGCAGGTGACCCCATATTGGTCATGTGGCAGATGCACTTCTGATCACAGAACATGAAAAGGGGTTGGAGCATAGAAATCTAATGTATCTTTTTAAGAGGCTATGTGGCCCAAGCAGATGAACTTACTGTCACCACTACTGGAACACTCCTTTAATTAATTGCCCTTATGCAGACTGGTTCCTGGCCTGAGAGAAGATAACCTTTCTTTTTATTACTGTAGTTTTATATGAAAACACATTAATGTCTTCATTTACTGCTCTTACTGTATAGTTTCAGACTTGGAGCATCTTTTGGCCAGGTGCCAATTACAAACAGCCAAAGGAATGACTCATTTTGGGACTCTTGGGTCATTTCTTCTGAAGTTGGACATTATCTTGCCACAGTTGTTTAAAATCAGTACTAGATCTTGCACAAACTTTAGTAGTAGGCTAAAGATAAGTAGTTCTACTCAGGCTGGAAGACTGAAAATGCAATGAGAGAGTACCATACACAAAGTCATGTTCTGAGGGACAGACAAGATTTTTCACTTTATGGCAAAGCCAGTAGTTTTCCCACACATTCTTTCTTATCACAAGTTTCTGGCAATGAAGTACATGACATCCAAAAGAAAACAAAGCAAAGAAAAAAAGTATATATATCAAGTGAATGCTGACAGTCTGAAGCAAAGGCTCAGTGCTTTATAAGGAAGGTTTTGGAAAAACAAGAGCAGGACAACCTTGAGGCTTTGGCATGGAGTTCAAGAACACAGTTAGGAGTCACTGCACCTCCAAGAACTGGGAGAGCTGAAATGGAAACAAAACCTTCTCAAAAACAAGGAAATAAATTAATTCATTTAGTGCTGCCAGCACTTATACAATTGGAATGCATTTTAGTTAGGAATGTGTTAGGCAATGACCACAGCTGGATATGCTCGCAGCTGAAATCATGCTCCAAAAACCACTGATGCAATGGCACTCTCTATTAACTTCAGTGAGCTTTTAATCAAGCCCAAGTTAGTAAGTCAGAGAGTAAGATTTAGAGACAACTGGGGAAATTTGCAAGAAACAGTAACTTACGCTGCGCAACAAGGCCAGAGAACCTGGGGAAAAAATAACTGAAGAAAGGTCTGTGAAGGCACTAATTAGAGGACATGAAAAGCTCAGTCACAGATGTCCTTTAGTCAGACTCTGGAATCCATTTCATTATCTTCTGTGATAGCAGGACGCAGAAAGTACAAGGCAGAGATCTCAATCAGTTCCTAGCTCAAGCATAGATTTCCTGTAAGCTTTTTTAAATGCTTGTCTTTCTGCTCAACAACACCAACAGGGCTATAAGAAATCTTTCTTTTCCTTTGCTTTTGATGGCTTAATATTCTCCAGCTGCTTAACTGCTAAGCCTTTTGGGTTTCTAGCTAGTCTGGATTTGCTAGCATCAGGACTGATAGCAACCAAGGTCAAACAAAATCCGAAACTTTCATTCCAGCATCAGCTAAGGTGTGTCCCCTACAGATATACCACTCAGCCTCCAAGGCTGGATTCTTTAAGGCATAAAGTGAGACAAAGAAAACCCTTTTCTTTCTTTGGCCCTTGTTTAGTTTGGAAAATTTGTGTGCCACATAGAACATCTTGTTCATATGCTTGTACAATGCTTCATATAAAATATATCCTTTTTTCATATAAATTTCCATAGTTTTAACAAAAAAAAAATAGTAGTAATAACAATGTTTCTAAGTTAACATTTGCCTTTGGCCTTTATTTCATTTTACTTGCTTATTGGACTCCTTGTTTTTGGAAAAACAAGACCAGATTAGGAGTAAACAGTAAAGCATATCATAGACTGCCAGGAATTCAGTAAGCCACTAAAGTCAAGATAAGTTAAGATCCAGAGCCAGAATGGTTTGAACTCCACTGGTCTTAACAAAACACAAATAAACAAACTTACAGACTCAAAGATACAAAACTTTCAGGCCTGAAGTTGCAGTAGGTCTAAATAAACTTCACTGTGTAAGGAATGAATAAAAAAAAAACAAGAATAGAGATGTGAAGAAACTGTCTTAGACAAGACTTTTCCTTCAATAAAAAATATAAGATCAGGGGTTTTGTACAATTGAAATCAATGAACACTGGACCTGTCTAGAAAGAATACATTTTTTAAATGAAAAAGATATATTGGGAATGGCATTAGAGGAGTAAATCTTTTAAATGGCCAAGCAGGGCAGCAAATAAAACACTTAAAAGTGAAATAATGTTGACTACTTCAGCACCTCGAGCAGCATAAAAATTACCAGTAAAACTAAGAGGGTGAAATGATCCATTCCACTGCAAAAGCTATAGCTCTTTGCTTTGTAGCCAGGAAGTAGTATACATAGGCATCCAAGGTAATCAGATCATTAACTTTAGGACCAACCTACACTATCTTGAGGACGTTGTTACTGACCTAAGGAAACAGAATAGCAACAGGACACAGGAGAATGATGCTCCCACAGTACTTTCTGCCATGATTCTTCAGGGAAGAAGATGTTTTTACAATGGGAAGGGTCTGTGAAAAAGGAAAAGAAAAATAACCAATTTAATGAATCAATGCCTGCCTTTTGATAGAAGTAAATCATGCTGAACCTGCCTTAGAAAGAAGTCTGCCATCCAGGAGGGTGATAGTACTGTAAGGCACTGCAGGCTTGACTCAGTCGCCAAACCAACAAATGATAGCTCATGCCATCTGATACGTCCTTCAATATTCTATCCTCTGTCTACCTGCCTACAGAGGTATTGCTCTCTCTTCCTCTCCTGTAGGCCTTTTGTCTTATCTGCTAAGCACTTTCAAAAGTCTTGGATTCCCTAGGCTAGTTCTAGAAGAAGTTGGACATTATGTTCATACTACTGAGAGCTGGCTTAAATATCCTAGCATGCTTTTACCGCCTCATACAAATTTGGTCTTGTAGGATGGTCTCCCTATTTATAAAGTATTGATGTGGAGATTACATAAGGTGAAGAGAATCAGATTTACTTAGAACATCATAATCTTCTATGTGAATCTTATATTCCTCCATAGATAAGTATTGGGTTCCAGCTTTTCCTGACTGTTAATATAGAAAATTGACAGTATTTGGGGATATATTTAATTGAAGAGCTGGAGGAATGAAGAAAAAGTGCTGAGGAACGGTTGTATCAAAAACCTTCATAAGAAATGCCAGTAATACAAAGGCAATGACAGAATCAAGTGAAAGAAAATACCGTCAATATGAAAAAGAGATAGCCTGACTTGTGTTAACATTGTAAAGCCTATTTCTAATGTAATAAAGTGCATGCTACTACAATGGATATATTTCATCTTTCATTTGCAATATTTGATAGCAATTCATATCTGTTAAGTAGCATTTCCCCTTCAGGATGAAAACATACCAGAAAGAGTATACCCCATTCCCATAAGTATTTAGAAAACAAAAAAACCCCACAGTACATCTAAATACATAGTAGACAGTACCTATAACAGACTGAAATTCAGTAAACCCTATCACATACAAAGAGCCCCAAAATAGAAATGTTACACACAGGAAAAAATATTAAATATGTAATCCAATTTGCTCAGGTCTTGGTTTTGGAATTAGGTAAATATGCATCTCTAGATCATTAGGGGACACAAAAGATTATTTCCAGAAGCCAGTGCAGAGTGTTATTTTGGCTATTTTCAATAACAGTAGTAAAATGTATGTCTGCTAGGTAACAAAAGACTTCAGTCATCTTGTGGTAAATCTGGAGGAACTTGGCCAGCTTTGCTGGAATTATGGCATGCTCATGCAAGTTAAAACAGAAGTTGTCCCAAAGTTTTGTCACATGGATTTTGAATGGATTGTATTACTGTTTGCCTACATTTCTTTTTACTGTTGTGTTGTTCTGTGTTTATCATTTACATCTGCATATTGAATTAGTAATAAAGAATATAATGCTAAATATCTATACTCCTTCTAGGCATTTTTTTGCAGAGGTCTGCATTAAAATATCCCATCTGTCCTTGAGTGATGATTATGCATTGCATATATGTTCTGTGCTGTCACTGTTATCGTAGAAACTGTAATGTAGGGACTCTAAAATTAAAACTATTTCTCCTTTTTGGTCAGACTTATGAAGTTATTGATAGAATCACTAAGAGATTTGAAGGGAAGAGTAAAAAAGCTGTGACTTGTGAAATAAATGCCATTTGCTTACAATAAACCTTTGTTTGATCTTGCTCAAATTTGATTCAGCAAAATTAATATGAAGGTGTCTAAAGACCAAGAAACGCCCTGGGCTGTGGTCTCCAGTTGAGGGTAGAGGTTGTACCACCTCCCACAGCCCCAGAATGCCACTGCCATTGGTCAGGGTCTAATAGCACTGGCTCTGCATTCTGAGTAACTCTTTGCCGTTTGAGAGATTGGAAGCAAAAGGTAAGTTTTTGTACTTCTTTCTTAGATCATCTAATTGGATTCTTAAGGCTGGAAATATTTTTTTATAATATTTGTTTTTATTTTATCATGCAAAATACTGATTCAAAGGCTGCAGATTGAGGAAATTATTATTTTTTCCCTGGATATGCCTTAGTTCCTTCCTGTGAGAGGAATACATAATCTTCATCAAAATATTTGATCTTGCAGCTACTGCAGATGCCAATATCATTACAGCATGTTCCAATATATTACACATAAGGAAAGTACAGAGACATGCAAACTCTGCAAGTTAGCACAGATACTATAGGCAAAAGTAAAGGGAAATATTTTCACAGAGGTTTTTTTTTCATATATGTATGTATGTGTGTGTATATATATATTTATATTGTTGCTAAATTTGTCTATATATACAAAATGAAGTACTAATAAAGCCCCATACCCTTTAAAAAACTTTTATATCTAGGCAACGAAAAACTTATTTTTAATAATCAAAACATAAACTTTGTAAATAATTTTGAAAAATGAGTAACTTTATATTCAAGAAGTGTTTATTCAGAGAAAAAAATACACTTGATGTTAGTATATGTTAGTATTACATTTAGGTTTATTTGAGATAAATGACAAGCCAAAGAAAAGCAAGACTAGGAGCAGTCCTATCAAAAATAGGCATCAGAAATTATAAATACAGGAAAAAACAAACTCCAGTATACTTTAGTATACCCAGAGTATACTTTAGTATACTTTGGTGTATTTATACTTTGGTATATATATACTTTAGTATATTTCAGAGACTGGTTATATTTCATTTTTTTGTAATGAAGCAGAAAACCTTTAGTAATCTTGGAAATTAATACTGAAAGGCGCAATTCAACTAAGTCTGCTCAAAGACAAGCTAATGTGACTCTAGCTTCTCCCAGCAGCAGCTGAAAAGTCTTTTGAATAAAGCAAATGAGGGAAAAATGAACGCTTTGTGTTGCTGACCATCCTCAGAGGAATTTCATATCCTAATGCCTAAACCAGCTTCATAAAGACCTCCTTTCAAGAAGCTAAAATTCAGCTTGTTTCTCAGCACACACATTCAAAAAAAAGTCTCGTGAATTTCTTAATCTATTTTAAGTAGCTACAGTTTAAAAATATAATATTTGTGTGTAGTATGGCATCACATCAGGAGAACAATTTATTAGACTTATGCACTGCTCATTATCACTGTCTGTGCTTTTGGTGAAATAAGTGGGAGCTGTAGCTAAATGAAGGTATAACTGAAGAATTCTGAATAGAGCCTTGTGTCAGGCAGCTTATATGATAATAGTGAATTCATCACTTATAAGAGAGAGGAAATGAATGAATGCTAATATTCAAGCCCAGTGTGAATTTGCTACTATTTTACTAAAATGTGAAACTTTTAAATTGGTGATAATTTGATTTTACAATTCAGTTCTCCAAGTAAGGAGAACAGGTGACTGTACTATGCCAGCACTTCACACTGCTTTAAAAATGGTGTTGATTGGATAAAGAAAGAATGAAAAAGAAAGAAGAAAACTGTCATTTATAGGGCTGTGGAAGACATAAACTGCTTTTTATTTTTTCCCCTAGAACTTTTCAGAACTGATATTTCAAATATATCACATCCTTTGATTGGTTAAAATGACATATTCTAGCTGAACAGCTAGTGGGTGAACAAGTGCTTTGATTTAGCTCGTCTAGGGACAGCAAGGAAAAAGGTCCTAATATTTTCTAGTTCTAGTTTTTTGTCATGAAGGAGAAAGACAAAATTACATTGCTGGACATTTCAAAAGATGGTTTATTGTGATAGACACAAAAATATAATAATAATATATCCTTTGGTTAGCTTCTCAAAACACCCTCTCTAATGGTGTAGTTGAAATAGATGAAGTTAGATGAAAGGGGATAAACATCAAGATAAGCTCCCCTTTCACCTTTTCAGATCTTTTCTCATGGAGGCCAGTTTGTTTTCATACCATCCTGAAATAGTAAAACTCAATAGGTCCTTTCTAAATTGAACTAAATGTTAGTAGGGCCAAAGTAGGCTGCAGAAATTCTCTGATCTGGGGGCTCTTCATGAAATAAAATGGAATAAACCATCCAGCCATCATGAATAAACATGGGCTACCCATCAGAACCATTGTGGCATGCATGCAGGTACTATATTTATGAGATTAAACTTTCATAGATTCTTTGCAATTACCAGATTACTCACATTTTGCTTGTTTTCCTCCCTTTCAGAAAAGGCGGCAGAATGAAGACCTTTGTAAATATTTTTCTGGGATTTTTTATCTTTGAGTCTGTTGGTGCTGCACCCACCGCTGACACAGAAACTTATGATTCTGAGTTCTATGAAGTACCACTTGGAGAGCTGCTCCACCCATTTGTCTATGTTGAAAACGAGCAGTCTGACCAGTTAGAGGTAATCAGAACTTCATTTATGCATTTTTTCATCTGTTTTCCAAAGTGCACAAATGCAGTGGCTGCTAATGATTTTTTGTAGGCCATGAAAACATTTGTCACACAAGTCTACTCTTGTGGTTGTTATCGCCTTTGGCTGATCAACAGTTTTCTGTGCTGTACTTGATCCATATTTTCCTCTGCTCTTCAAATGAGGCCAAAATATTTCCTGAATTTCATTTTTTAATTGTAACCTTTAAAAGTGCGGGCAGAAACTATTATGTTTCTCCCAGGTCTCCTTGCTTTGACACAAGCTATGTCAGAGATTATCCTGATGATTTATCTATCTGTATAAGGGACTGAGGCAGCTGGAATAGGACACCCAGGATTTCCCATGAAATGAAATAGTGCGATGCTGTTCCCTGAGTTTATCTCTTATTATAATAGATATGTTAAATACAAGCCTTTCAGGCCATAAATGCTAGTGGTTATTATTAATATTAGGAAAGAAGGCAGAAAGAAGGAAAAAAGGAAAGGAAGAGCACAGGAAGTAAAAAATGACAATGGAAGAAAGATCACTAAAGAAAAACTGAGAAGAACTTTGCCCTAAAAAAATGATTTTGCTTTTGCCTACTTCCCTATGCCATACACAACCAAACCTCTTTACATACTCATGCATCTGAGCTTTCTTCCCTGAAAATGTCACCATTGCCTTCATTCGCTGAATATCTGTGCTATCTTTATTTCATATTGACTAATAAGTCACACTTTCAGTGTCTGCCTTTGCTCTTAAAAATGAAACCATATCAGTCCTACGGTGATGGCTTCCTCTACTGGAGGTCTCTATGCAAAGCTCTCAAACCTAGGCATTGTCATTGATTTTTTGTGTGTGTCTTGCTATGGAGATCTTCTAATTTGAACAACAGATTTCTTAGTAACGCACTCAATGCTAGGTGTGGCCTCCTTGTGCTGTGCTCTTTCTGTGAGGTCCTACAACACCGAAGCACGGAGTCACCCCTTTCCAAGTTTCTGCGGTGGAGGACAGAGACAAGGCAAGTCTCCCGTGTTGTTTTTTTTTTTTACATCTAAAAGAAACAAGAGACCAAAAAGCTTTCTTATTTTCTCTTGTAGAGTTCTTTTCCAGAGCAGCATTGTCTCCCATTACTGAGCTGTTCAGCTAGTCATCTTAAAATTCTTCAAGTGAGAGTCATCCATCACAATAGTTGGAAGGAAAGTTACTTTATAGATGAACAGACCTCTCTGTGAGAGCCATTTTTTCCCAGACCTTTAGCCAAAATCTTTGTTTGCTTACATTCCTCTTACCATGTACAACCCCAAAGAAGCCCAAGTATTCACAGTTCCTCAAAAACTAGGAGAGCTCAGAATGGTCAGTGCTGTAGAAGTCAAGCAGCTTTTATGGATTTGCCTAAGTCAGTAATGAAACTTATCTTTTAGGCACTCCACTTTGAACAATATCGCCATCACTCAAGTTTTAAACAAAATAAATTTTTCTCAATCACTGTTACTACTTTCCTCCCTGAAATCCTGTTATCATAAAGAAGTGAACTATGTGTAAAACCCACTATTTATACAAGGTCACAGGTTAGTTTTTATTATGCATAGCTTAAATGATTAGCAATACCACAGAGACCCAGACAAACAGCAGACCTTCGTTCAATCCAGCCTGTGTACAATAACTCTTTAGGGGCCTGATTCACATTTCTATTTACTTTTAGAGATCTGTGAATCATGTCTTAGCTTTCTGAAATAGGGGAGAAAACTGAAATAACATTTTCTGTTGTTGTCTTCAGTTTAAGAATCTAAAATTCAGTTAAGTGTATGTATAAATCATTGAGTATAAAACATATTTTGACTCTTAGGAAAAGGTCAAACTTTTCCAAGCTTGTTTTTCCAGTTGATTTTCAGTGGGTCTAGTTAGGCACCTATGTACTCAAGGAATTGAACCAAAGTATCTGTATCAGTTACATCCTTTTCAGAACATTACCCAATGAGTTCTGTAATCAGTCACTGAACATATAACCACCAAAAGGAGAAAATATCTAGATGTACTTAAAGTGGGATTCCTCCCACTCATCTATCTGGCTAATATTAGGTGTTGCATTTCAAGACAATCCTCCAGCACAAGTGGGATGAATTACTCTGTTGGAATACCTATCTTGCTCAAATAGCTTTAGAGGGACCCTAGGCAGCTGTCTCAGACTGAGGACCAAAATTTTAGCTTACTGAAGTTAACTGAGAAGGAAGCCAAGTTCATGAGTTCCTTTCTATTTCTCAGGCTCTTGAAACGTTCCTTTTGAAATATGTATGCCAAAAATGAAAATAAAGTTTACGTGTGTCTGTACACACACACACACACACACTTCATTGGCTTGTGAGAAGTTTTCTATAAATGTCTAAATGACTGCTGATATTTTTCCACGTGAAACCTGCCTGGGTCTATTTTTCTCATAAATTTTAGAGCACCTTTAACATCTGAAAAAGTGATGCTTATAACGGAAATCCGAGGTGTTCCATCACTGTCTCCTAACATTGGCAGATCTATTTAATTTCTTAGTGTTTTCATTACATACAATAGGTGCATGTGGAACCCCTTTTCAATGCAAAGATTTTGCAAGGGGAAAGTACTCGTTGCTGTGACTTGTACTGAATCCTGAATCAAAGTTATGCATCATCATCGATCACACAGGTCAAATTTGAGCCATGAAATGTGAGGTTTCCAAGTTCCCAGGTTAGTGAGATGTGGAAGTCCTAGCTAAGGCTTTGCATCCAAAGGACATTTGTTACTGAAAAAAAACTTAAGTAATTCATCACTCAGAATGAAAATTTGTATTTTTAAAGAGACTTTAAAGAGAATAATATCAACCACAGATAATGGGAAAATGGCAATGCAACAAAAAAGCCTATAACCAAGGAAGAAATTTCGAGGTCCTGAAGTAGAAAGAGACTACAAAGGAGTATCACTGAAAGATTGCCTACAAATTTAGTGTTGGATTTGTCTTCTGAAACTGACAGTTACAACAGTATAAACATGAACTGCTGTATCACCCTTTTTCCTCACAGTAAGTTTTGTTATTATTTTCAACGAATATTTATACCATGGTGGTGTCCAGAGGCCCCAGTCAAAACTGGGATTTCATTGTCCCAACTACTCTGCAAACATATACAGACAGAGTTCCTTCCTTAAAATGGATACAATCAAGCTAGATTATCAAAGGCATTCATTGTATGAGTAAGCTTCTCACTGATATAAACAGAAGGCTCAGAGTTTTTCCCACTTTGAAATTAAAACTTTATTTGGATAATATGTGAAAAAAAACCAGATTGTGGAGACAGATTCCTACATACATTAGCTTCTAAAGTCTAATAAAATCCTATTGCAAACTTTTGATTACAGTGCCTATTTAAACACAAACAGCCCATTTCCCTTAGGAAAAAAGCTAAATTATGAAAAAAAACAGTCAGTGAAAAGACAGTGATATCAGAAAATATTTTCACCAATGAAATAGGCTATCAGTGAGGCTGCAAAGCAAGGAATTGTCCTAGCACTGAGTAAGCAACAAAAAATCGCAGGGTGTTAACATAGATTGGGCTGAGTCTGGATACACAAAAGATGTGAGCTGGAAAGTATGGATCCTCAAAATAATCAAAACAGGCACTATAAAAGCCTAATATTTCATGCTGCACTAGCTTGTTGAGATATGAATCAAGCTGATATTAGAATACTCAGATGCCTGCACAAAGCCAAGAACTTGAGGTATACAGACACACACACACAACAGCAGTGATGTTATGTCTGCATATGCACACACAGGTATGTGTGTATGCAGACATAGCATCACTGCTGTTACCATAGCACATATTAAGATGGATCTCAGTTGTGCAAGAACTCCCTCTTGCAGTTCTTCAGAGCTGAGAGAGTCTTATGCTGCTGATTCTACATGTATAGCAGGTATCTGATTAAACAGGATCAAGGTGGATATGCAATGACTTCTGGGAACACATCGCACGCACTTTTAAATTTTATTCACTTTATATTTTTTTGAATTTGCACAAATAACATGGAACTCAGAAGCTACACAACTGATAGGAGAATTAAATTTATCATCTGGAGCTTTATCCCAATGTAGGAAAATTTCTACTCTTTTTGGAAGGCTTTGACTACAGCTTTTACATTCACTCAGCTGTTCACAACTGTTCATATGCTTCTATACCAATGTCTCCACAAAAGGTAAACATTTCTGTGGATTAAAAAGTAATCATGCAATATCTGAGTGATGTTCCAAATATTTTGTTATATAGTAAAAGCAAATAGAAAAAATACCACAGGGCAAAAAAGAAGGATTTGAAATAGCATGCCATTCCCTAAGTCCAGTAGAGCAATCAAATAAGAGCTAGTCTTACCCACTTAGTTGCCTGAAATATTATAATGACTAAATTTACTAGCAAAACATTCTTAAGTACCTAAGACTCTGATAGTGGGCATGAAATTAGTTACCACTACCTTGGCTGAATTGAGTAACTACATCCTTCCTACTGCCTCAGAGTGGGTGGGTTTCTCAAAGCAATTGTCCTGGTCTAAGGCACTTAAATTCATCAAGATGGGGCTCAATGCTTAAACACAACTATCACCCTGTTTGAAATTCCTGTGTGAGAAGGGACAGACATGTCACTTCATATGTCATGAAATAACGGTTAGATTACTTGCTGAAGGACTGGAACAGTTGATTCAATTTTCTTCTCAGCCTGAGGTATTCAGAGATATAGTTCCCATCTCCCAGGAGAGGTACCTAACTACCAAGTTCAAGGCTGATCCATTGCGGGGGAAGCTTTCATTCCTTCTGTTTAGTCTGGATATTGTGCAGCCAAGTACATAAATGCCAGAAGGAGAGAAGAGAACATATTATAAAAACCTTATAGTAGATGCTTGCTATCTTGAGTTCCCCAGTCACTTAAGCAAACCTTTCTCTAGACTTCCAGCCTTGTTGCTTCCTCTAAAAAGAAGTAACGTGCATCATTCCTACTGATATGGGATGTGACACACGGATACAGATATTTTATAAAATTAATCCAAATTCCTAAATTGAACATATACATACTCATCCAATGGTTATACATTATTTTCTGAATACTGACAAGCTTAATAATATGTTTAGCCTCTGCACTTCTATCCCATTTGAAAACCATTTAATATATGAAAATTTCAGAATCAGTCAAAAGAGGATTCAGACTTCAAAAGATTTCCCTGTGCTTAGAGCTCAGAGCATGGTCCACACAGCTGGGAAGGAAGAGTACTGTGGTTCTGAGCTCTGCTCTGAGTTGTTTCTATCTTTGTTCATGTTCAAGGATTGTCTAATGTATAGGACATTAATCATCCTTCGAAATGGTTCCAGGTCTTGGTTGTCTTTGTATTAGGCTGCAGAACCATGTTTCCTTTGGCTTGTTCTCCTTGTCCTGCCATGATTTGCCTCTTTGGATGCACTGTTGTTTTGTTTCAACATCTCATCCAAACTCTCCCCTGGCCCTCATTTGGAGGTTAAAATGTCTCCTGGAACAGAGATGCTTGGGTGCCAACCTCTTCAGGCTAACAGTCATATCTCAGTTCCTCTGCTTCTTGGATGGATGGAGAACAGGTACTTTTGCTTTCATCTGAACTCAAACAGAGTACAGAACAGGTGTGTAAATTTAGCAGATGGGTTCTCTGAACTATTTAGATGCAGGAATGCCTCATTCCCTAATAGATAGGGAAGATAGATAGCCTTAGCTGTGAGATATGAGACAGGTAGCTTAGTAAATGCTTCTGAAAATGGACAATGGTAAATCCCACATGAAATTTCTGCCTGTGACGATACACCCAAACTAGCAGAGACCTTTCTAGTCCTGGAGCTGTAACAGCTGTGAGCACTATATCTGTATCACTGTAGGTCACATGCATTTACCAGTTTGGAATGAATCAGCTGAAATGTCCATGCACTGTAAGCTGCAGAAATGAGGGGAAGAGCAGATCTGACACCACAATCTGGCCTTGATTTCTGGCAGAAATATGTTGCCTCCGTGTGGACTCCCTCACAGCCAAAGGTGGATAGACAGGTACCTCAGGAAGCTGATTCACAACTTATATGGGCTGAACCATCCTTAGGAGTTGATTATCTGCCTCCACTGACTACATAGGGAGCCTAAGGAGTCCAAGCTGCTAAATACAACGCTTAAATTCAATGCCTGATGTTAAGTGGAGTGAAACCACTCCTTTCCTTTCATGTTTCTAACACTGTTTGGTTGTAGTTCAGATTCAAAGCAATCACAATGCATTTAGGAAAAGTCAGGCTGGTGAACTCAGCAAAAGCACATTCAGCTCCACCAGTGCGCAGTCTCCCTAGACTACATGACTAATTACGCTTGAGGCAGCAAACTCTTCTTTACAGAGACCTCTAGAATTCAAACTGAGGCAGCTCCTTAACACTTGGTAATGTTCCTGGCTGCATAATTCACCTTTTGGCTTGGATCAGCAGGAGTTCTAGCCTAATGGAGAAATCTTCATTAAAATAGCTGCGACTAGTTTTGCTTTTATTCCTTCTAACAGTGCAAAGGGCTCTGATCTGATTTCAAAAACTGGCATAGTAACTTTCTTCAAAATATTATTTCCCTTTCAAAACTTTATCATTTACCATTGTCCTAAAGAAAAGGGTCTGCTGTAGGCTGACTTACTTAAATATTAAATAGCTCTCAAACCAAAATGTTAGAAATAAAATCTGTAATTTCAAGTACAATGCTGGAATAGGAGTTTGACTTCATTTGCTCTGATGGAAATCCAGATTACCTCCATTTATATGGACTTTATGCATTCTCAGACAATAGAATTGGTAAGTAAAATCTCTGTAGCAATGCTGTGCAGCATGGGTGTTTTTACTCAGCTAAAATAAGACATGACACAAATATACTTGCTTTTGATACAAGAAGTTTTAGCAAGCTCTGTGGTCAAGGTGATAAAAAGACTACTTGTGTTTTTTAAGAAAGATTCATTAAAAGAACATCAGAATCTACCTAAGTTTTCTAAGGCAGAAGCCACAGATGGTAATTTCTAAAGAACTGGGTTACAGCTGTAGAGCTCTGCCATAGAAATGTTAGGATTGGTCTGAATGAAGTATGAAGGGAAATGTGTGTGTATGTGTGTGTGTGTAAGCCGCAGCAGAAACAACAGAATAATTTTTAAAAGAATAAAGGGTTAAAGGGTTAAAGGAATGGCCTGCACTGATAATGAAGAACACTTTACCCAACTGTACCACTTCCAGAACACTGTTCCCAGCAGCAAAACTGAGGAATGTGTTGCTTATGCCAAAACCAAAGCGCTTGTGCTCTGAAAACATTACATCACAGATGACTTCTCAGTGAAAGACCCTGCATCCTACCACCGGCAGGCAGGACACAAGGTTGTAGCATAACATATACATATATATATACCATTTTTTTCTGTGGTAGTCCTCATGAAAACAAGCACATTTGGAATGAGGAAATGGGCAGCATCCCAGCCTGATTTATGGAGGCTGGAGCATCCATGATTCTGAGGCAAAAGACTGCCTCAGAACAGCTGATTGCTCCTAAAGAATATAAAATATCTGTCCTTAGTTTTCATTGCCTCTCAAGAAGAAGAATGCCAGAGGCCTGATGAGAACTCAGTACTTGTGCCCCTTGTGCTCTGTGTTGAATACAAGTGATCCTGGCCAGACCACTTGAGCACACATGTCTAGACAACTGAAAGTATGTGGGCAAAAATGTGTGAATGATTAAAACCTATGACAGAATGAATGTGAGTAGGTAAAATCAATTTACTTAGGATTTTTGTAAACAAATATCACTTTCCCCTCCTCCAACACCTCACACTGAGTTTTATTAATTTCCCCACACAACTTGTTGTTTATGTAGTCCTGTACAAGCGCATGACAACTTATCTGAGCTGCGGAATTTGCAGTCTAAACAGTTATTGCATTAACATGCAATTTCCTTCAGTTTCCCTGTTTTACAAATTTATTTATTTTTAAGATAGAATAGAAGGAGAAATGAAGACCTTAAATGCAAAGAAAAAGAAACAATTATGAGCCACTTTTGGAAAGGAAAAGAAACCCCAACCCTCTTCCATAATTAGGCATTTTTCCTGTAAAAAGAAATATTTGGTAGTTTCAGAATATCTGTGGGGGAATTGGTTTCTTTTGACTCACAAATCTGTGGTACAAGTGTCCCTTGACATTTATAATGTTTCTTTTTAAGTTGCATACTTTTGTTTGAGTTTTTAAGCAAAGTTTCTATAGTAAAAGAAGCATTGAGACAGTGGATCCTGTGCATTCAAAGTTATTATATGCAATATACTAACTTTGATACTAAAGGCTACCAAAATCTTTTAGAAATAAAACAATAGACCATCTACCACTGGAATGAAGCTACCTCAGAAGTAAAATGTGGCAACTGATGATCTTCCAGCCTTGTTCTTTGCCTCCTTAAATCTCTTTATCTCCTGTGTTTTATTACATTGTGTGGATTACGTTAATTCATAGTCCTCACACAGGTTCCTGTATTCTGTATTCCTCCCCTGCTGACTGCTATCCTGCAGGCACTCTGTCTTCTTACTTTTTTTCCACAGGTCAGCCTCCTGAATCTTTTCTAATCTTAAAAACCTTTACATTTGACTCACCTCCCTTTTCAGTCAGTGGAGAGAGACAAGTACCTAAAAGAAGCATGTGTGATACATGGGAGGAGCTGCTTTCCAGAGATTCCCTTCTCTCTCCATTGGCTGTGAAAGGAGGCTAGCTTTGACTAGATGCCTTGCCCATGGATGCCTAAAGTTAGGTAAGCTAAATCTTACTGGTTGTATTTCATCGCTCATCAATATGCTTAGATTCTCACTTTTGATTTTCATAGCTTCCTGATCTCTAAACTGGCCAGCCACATTAGACAATCTCATTTGCAAAGGTAGTCACACTGTATAAATCTTTGAAAAGATATTACTCTGCTTATAAACCTTTGTATAAATATTTGAAAAGATATTACTCTGCTTATTACTCTGTTTATACTTTGTAGCTAATATTCTATACCAGTATTCTTTCTTGTCTCTCAACTGATTTCAAAGGCAGAGTAGGGTAACTATGAACCCCAAAGGTGGCTAAAGGTAGTCCCTTTCACTGTTTTCTCATGCCATGTATTATATCTGGCTGTGGAATACTGATTATGATTTGAAGACTTGCCTATGTTGGTTAAGAGAAATGTGTTTTATTGCATTTCTCTACAATATCCTCCTGCTTCGCAATTTTTCGAAAAATAAATTGTTTCGAGTAGCAGATGAAATACACACACACACACAAAAACCCTTCAGAGAATAATGCCATTAAATGATATAGAAACATTTTTGTCTCAATTTTTGAATAAAGTGCATGTTGCCAAAAACCAAACATATAGAAGACAAAGGACAGTCCTGTACAGTATATAGCCTAAGAAACATCTTTCTATTGTTATAATTGTGCATGATCTATCAAATACCTAAAAGACAGAAAGCTGCCAGGATCAGATGACTGATAATATGAAGCAGATTTTTACCTCTAGGTTACTGGTTCAAATCCAGCCTATGTGGAGCAGCAAATATTGCTCGTGTTTTGCAACTGACATGTAACACACCTGCATCAGTGAACTCCTATTCAGTTTCCAGTGTAAAAATGGCAACATCATAAAACTCACCATAATAACTGGTGCAGAAGACTGAATAGATATTAATGCTCACTACTTAGAATAGTTTTCTAGAACCCAGATTCAGGACCTTGTCAAAGAAAAGGTATGGGGAGGCTTTCAATTGTCTGTCCCTAAAACCAGATAATATCCTGTTATAAAAGAGAGATGCCAGTCTAGTAATTATAACCTGATTTCCTTTACTGGGCAGAAAATAAAATTACTAGAATTACTAAAATTACTAGAAGTTAATATCTCTGCTTTGGTACCCAACAACTGCAGTAATCAGCCAACAAAAAACAAAACAACAAAAGGCAAAGTATAAAGCAAATTACTAAACCCGAGCTAATAAAGTAAGCTATCACATATTCAGAGATGTGCCTGGCAGTCAGTGTAGATGACCCAAATCCCATGACAAGTGTAAGGAACGTTATCTATCTCTGAAGCATGTTTACAACTCCTTCTTGAAAATGGTCTTCTCCAGAACACTCTTTTCAGTAGAACTTCCACAAAGAAATGTACACAAAGCTGCTAATAGGTCTCAAAATCTCTTTGGATTTTGCAGTTCCAAAGTTCAGGATGGGGGCTTTTACTTGATTTCCACAAAACTGGTGAAGGACTAGACAGCATGTGCAAATACTTTAGTGCAGTACTACCCTGGGTCAATAAATGTCTGGAATGTGCCTCTCCCCCTAGGCTTCCTCCATTCAGAGAACATCTCTCCCCATTTCCTTTGATCTCAAAGTCTTCTTTTGATTTGTCCCCTAGTCTATTCCTGGTTAAGCTGTCTTACTGTCAGTGCTGCAGGTGGGAACATTGTGTGTTTGTCTGCACAAAGTGAAAAGGTTCATCCTTGCTCTTATTTACACCAATGGGTTACTCAGTGAGTTCAGCTGAAGTTCTTTTTGTTCACTTGATCACTATTCATTTTATAAAGTTTACTAACTCTGTCAGGGCATACTTAACTTGAAACCCTATTTAAGTAACAGTATCTATGGCTTATTGCAATGTAATTAAAGAATATGCAAAGAACCTTATGAATGTTCAGTCAAAATCTGAGTTTGTGAGGTTCAGAGTGCTCTCTGAGGTTTTACATTGCTTCTATATTCTCTGTCTTCAGTGAAACTAAGTAATACAAAATACTTGGACCTATGGTCACTATCTAACTTAAACCAAATTCTTTCTGTGCAAAGAGTAGGTTTTAGATGGTCATTTATAATGTTCCCAGGAAGTCCAGGATCATGATGTTTGATACTGCTAGCAATCTTATATAGTTATAATACATGATCCAGAGAGCCTATTATAAAGTGTAAAATGTTTTCTCTCCAAACTGTGAGATATATATACATATATACACATACTATATATGTATATGTATGTATATGTATATGTATAAAATGTATGTCATCCAGGAATAATAAGATAAAACTAAACTCTACTTGTTGAAGATTGTATAATTAAGCTAAGAGCTCACATAGGGATTAGAATACAGGAAAAGCTTTGTTCATATGTGGGACCCAGATCAAGCGTCTCATGTCTGTTAGTTGCTTTAACTTGTATAGACTACATAGACAGTCTGCTTTAAAAAATCCTAACTGCCCACTCCAGATGCAATCCTACCTCCTTTCTGTACCCTTTACAACCAGAATTTATGGGCACTACTGTGAGAGACTTCAATAACCAGTTCTCTACTGGGACAACAAAGTGAGCAGTAAATGGGAACTAGGTCAGCTGAAAAACTGGAGATTCAGTAGTTTTATGGTGCTGGTGTAGGGTGCAGTGGAGGAAAAGCTTTTATAAAGCTTAACATTATGTCTCAGTGCCTTCCCACGGGAGAGAAAGGTACTGTGGTAAAAATCCTGCTTCTGAGTATGCCTGAGTATAGGCTGAGAAGTATTAACTGCACCACACTACATCTGGAGGGGTGGATGTATTATGTAACAGTTAAACAGCACCTCATGTGTGCAAAGTACTGTAAGGACACTAATTCATTGTCCTCGGAAGGAAGGAAGGAAGGAAGGAAGGAAGGAAAGAAGGAAGGAAGGAAAGAACTAGATTATTACACATGGGGCAATCAAGACACAGTGGTAAAGTAACTAACTTGCCAAAGGCCACACAACTACAGTGGATTCTCAATGCCTTGGTTACATGATTATATCAAACTACACTGCATATTTGAAAATGTAGGCCCCTCTGTATCAAATTTGACAAGCCTGCAATAGTCCTTTTATGAGGGACGATATGACAAGAGAAAATTGCCACATTTTCATTTTTATCCTGAAGTTATCAGGTAGCAAAATCAAGGGAATGCAGTTTTACAATTACAGTTAACAAAGCAAAATTGATTCTTTGGCTAATTATGTTGAGTGGAGGATTTAAAGAAGAAAAAATAAGGGCTCTAGTCCCACGACAGGATCTGTAAAATTTTATAGATTCTTCTAAATCAAGATTTTATCTAACATTTTTAATTTATATTCTTACTTCTCATTACCACAAACTGTCACTGCTAATGAAGTTAACCTGGGCCTTCAGCCATTCAGATTGAGAAAAAATTTTGACACAAGCACTGACACTATTACAGCAAGTACTACATGTACTTAGACTGCAGAATTCTTAGACAATAAGATTTTTTGAGCATATTACTGTTCTTAAAGCAGGCTCTGCATAACTACATTGCATTTGGATTTATCTGGTAGAGTTTACAATTTTGTAGTTAAATGACTGTTATCTTTTTGATTTTTCACAGTAAACTTTCATTTATCACACAGAACATATCCAGCTTTATCACAAAACTCATTGGTTTAACTTTAAATAAATGTGAAAAAAGCATTTGATTAGTACATATTCTCATTAATGAAGTATATGCAGTGAGCGTTCATGTGCATATACAACAAAACGTTAAAAAAATCTGAGATAAAAAGTGAATAAGCATGTTGGAGTTTCATAAATCGTTTACACACACAGCCAAAATTAGTTATAGCAGCCAGACAAAATGCAGCTACCGCACTAAGTTTCAGAACATACGTGACCTCTAGCAGTAGAAAATGAAGCACTGGTAGAGGAGCAGAGGCCAGTGCGGATAAATAGTAACATTTCCTGTACCCTCTTAATTTTCCCCAGACAGAGATCGGGACAGCTCTACCTTCTGTAACTCAAGAGAGTTATTCTTTTGCACTGTTGACAGAAGAACCTGAGGAGGAAGCCTCAACACCAAAATTAATTGATGGCTCTTCAGCACAAGGGTCTGATGTGCTCGGGCTCCAAACTCACGACGGTTAGTAGAAAAGAGAAACAAGCTTTGCATGTGTAGCTTCCCTGTTGAGTGAGCCCACTTCGCCTCTTTATGAATCTGTACCTCTCTTAATAAATTTCTATCATGTCTATCATGAATGCTCTGAGGTCAGGTAGGCACCTAGTCAAAATGTTTCCACAATAAGTTACAACGAGAATGTCTGCTCACAGAGATTTTTTCAAATAAAAAATTTACTTCTTCAGCATTGTCAATAGTTGGCAAATGCTATCCCTACATTTTTATTGACACAGATTTCAATATCATTATCAGACATCTTAATTTTATAATGGTTTGTTACATGATTTTGATAAATGTGTTCATAAAAACATAATTAAACTTTTGGAGACCTTTTCACCATGAAAACTAGAAACTTAGGAAACTTATGAAATGGAAAAAAAAATAGCAACTTCCTGTGAAGCTGATTTTTTGTTCTTCTGACTATCTCTAGTCCAATATAAGCTTTCCACATCTCATAGGGAAATTAAAATTCTAAACCACAGTCTGTCCCTCTCCTCCACAAACATCACTATGTTAATAATTAATATTCACTAGCAGCTGCTTCAGGCTCTGGATTTGAAGCTCACAAGAGTTATCCACTGCTGTGATGAGTCTCTGTATTGTGTGGCGATTATCATACAACAACAGGAAGAATTTGAAAACTATTTTTACTACGTCTAGCAGCATAACCGAGTGCTGTGGAAGATAAATGAAACAAAGGAGTTCATGCTTCCAAGCTTGTATGTTCAGTAAAGAAAAAATGAATCATTCCTAGTCTTGTTTTTATACATATTGCTACAGAGTCTTGACCAGAAAAAAAAAATATTCTGATGACAAAACAAATAAAAATGATAGTGAGAACTTCCCAGGACAGTTCTGTAAAACCCATGCAATTTCTTTCAAAATTTAAAGGATATTTCAAAGCATTTCACATAAATATACCATATTATGAATTCTTTATCTGTCAACCTTTTTGAGCACTGAATGCAAACCAACTAGTGCGTGAACTAAAGAGATGAATCGGAAGCTCGAGGCTATAACATACCAAATCAGACTTTTTTATGTCTTCATGTTGTTTTCAGCAACATATTTTCATGTCAGATGTTGCTGCTGTTCTTGGCTTGCTACTGGCTAGAAGACTACAAGACTCAGAAATGCCAAGCCAAGTTCATTTTTCTTGTTGACATCTGTTTGAACCCTTCCCATGTCTCTGTGCTTTTTCAGCCTACACTAGCCAAAGGTGGCAAGCACCACTCCTCCAAGATCAGAAAAGGAACAGAAGGAGAAACTCTCTTCCTGCTCTATGTTGCAATATTTTGTAAAAAAAGCAGACATCCTGAACTCTACATTCATTTAGGCCTAGATTTGTTGGAATGGTTCAAGTTGCGGCAATTTATTTTCTTCCTGTGTCAGGCTTGCTCCCTGCAGCTAATTTAAAAAATCCTGTGAAGGAAATTAAGGAAAATATAGGAAAAGTCTCATCTCTCCAGAAATGTTATTTCTGGATGCCCAAGTAGTGATTCACAAAAAAAAGAGTACTCTGGTCACTGGTTCTTTAATTTTGCCTTAAAGGACACCACATATATTGCCTGCCATTGGAGGACTGTCCTTCAGCTAGTTACTGCTGCCTGTTGGTAACTGCCATTTTTGCACAGATTAAGAAGGCAAATCTACTATGTAACCACAATTGCTTAGGCAAACAGCCACGTCAGAGAGACACACACACACACACACACACACACACACACACAAAAAAAAGGATAAAAAGTGCAACCATATTTTATATCCATGAATTATGCTACTATTTAATTAAACTAACCAGAACATGCAACCATTCATCTGCTACAAGGAGAAAAAAAATCTAGCATGAAACAGGAAAGTACTTCCATGGTACTAAAAGATGAGAAACAGATATGCTGATTTCTACCCTTAATCAAAGAAAAAATGTATCAAAAGACAATGCACACTGAAACCAATGATATTTCCTGCTCAAGATAGCATTCAGACCATCTCGTCAATGTCACAATTCTCACTTAATCTGAGCACCATCATCAAAAGAAACTTTTGACTTCACTATCCTCATACAATTTAACTGAGATGAAATGGCTTGCTTTTTAATTTTCATGGACTTCTGGTGGTAGCCAAATGTTTTTGTTTTGTTAACCCACAGCTTTCAAGCTATTTTAGCTCAGAGGGATAGAAAGAAAAAAATTTCCTGATGTTGAATTTCTGAGTCAGAAACCCTAATTAAAAACAATGCAAAGGAAATTGAGCTTCTGTGTCCAGAGCTCTGTAGAAAAATATTAATTTCCTCACAAATTATTGAGAAGTAATGTTTACAGAACTAAACTTAGGAAACTATAATAAGTTTCAGAATCATCATATTTGAATGCTTAGGGTGGAATAGCAGCTAAGGAGGTCAGCATAACTATGGCCTTGCAACACTAATAAGAAGTAATTAACTTCTATTAATTTCTGTTTCTCCTAAGAAAGTTACTAACAAAAATTGATTGCTTTTTTTTTACTGCAGTTCTTACCACTGCTTACTTAATCTGTGCCATCTTTTTCAAATGATTTTGCAGTAAATATGCTGATGTATTTCCTTCCAAAGCTCACATAGACACATTCATATGGTATTCTTTGATTGATCTACTCTTTAATACAATTTTACTGTGGAAGAAAGGAGTTATAAAGCTACAGGCACCACTGAATATTATATAGGGATTGTACACTGACAACCCATACAAAAAGTGGTAAAATGAATTACTGATCCCATACCTAATTTTTCTAGTCAAACAATAAACAAGATTGTTTTATTGACACGTTGTATACATGAATGTGGATTGTGACTGTTTAAGGAGATATGAAAATCAAAGCAAATTCGCTAATGCCATTAAAAATTAACACCTTTGCTCTTCTTGTAATGTTACAGCGAGCTACAGACCCTGGGGACAAACAGTGTAAAACTAAGCATCACTATCTACTTTTTGAGCTAGTTTTATAAAAGAAGGTCTGCATCCTTGAATGCTTGGGAGGGATTTCAGTTAAATGTAGCTACAAAATTGAACAAACCGACAATGGCATGAGTAGATCTCAGTACCATCTATAATTTTTACACTGTTATACAAGAGCTTAAAGATCAAATTGTGAGAGTGCATTCATGAAATGCACTGCAGTGTATAAATAGTTTTTACCATTTGCATGGTTGCTCTGAAGTAGTTCACATTAACTCCCATGAATTCCTGCATAACACAGACTGTGAGGTCTGCTTGTTCTTTTTTCTTTAAGAAGAGTTTGACACTGAATAGAGTCTAGGAAGTGACAGAAAGGAATCAAGGCCATTCTGTCATACTAGCTCATAATAGGAAGGTGGTGCTGGTAAATTCTCACCTGAAATGCAATGCTGATCACTCCTATTAAAATAAATAAAGTACAAATTGAAACAGGTGCAGATAAAGGCTAGTAGACCCATCAGGTGGCATCTATCTAACTTAGTGACATCTATCTAACCTAGAGAACAGGCTGGTATTTGAACAACCGTGTATGAACTGTCCATGAAGAAAATTAGGCTGAATATTGGAAGATGATGCCTAACTATCACAGCATTTCTCAAGGTTTTTTTTAAACATATTTGTGCACTTCTTGACTCCTTTGTGTGTTACCCTCAGTTGGTAGCAGTTCAGTTCCTCCACACAGGAGAGTGGGAGCCAGCTAAAATTATGTTCCCCTACTCATAGGGGACTGAATTGCCAACAACTAAAAGTAGTTAACTGATCCCTGATAAGCGTAAACTCTTACAGCCAGTCATTACAGCAGATGTTATTTCTTCATCTAGATAGAAGCAAACAGTTGCCAGCTTAGGGGGAAATGGAATTTGTCTGGCTGCTGCCACCTAATATTCTATTGTTATAGTTTGAGAAACGCTGTATTAGGACAAGCAAGTAGAATAACCTACAGAAAAAAGTAACTAGTTTTAAGAAAAAATTTAATCACTTTGTTGGTACAAGCATACAATATATTGATCAAAAAAAAAAGCAGAGTGAACTCTATCATCTACATAGTCCTATGATTCTGTGCTTAGGCAAGCATTTTGTAGCAATTTATGTATCCCTTTTCTATGTTTTTTACACAAAACTGACTGCTTTCCTTTAAATTCTTTTGTAGGCCTTCCAACTTGCCTTTTGTGTACATGTCTAGGGACCACAGTCTACTGCGATGATCGTGAGCTTGATGTTGTTCCACCACTGCCTAAGAAAACCATGTACTTCTACTCCCGCTACAATAGAATCAGAAAGATCAACAGAAATGACTTTGCTAACTTGAGTATGGATGATAGTATTGATGCAATTACATTTAATTTCTAATATTTCTGGCTCATACTAATCTAAAGCACAGTGATTCATTTTATATAATGCTTGCATATAATCCTAGTAGGATTATACACATAAATACACATATAGAAAAAACTCTTTGCTGCTTTTGAATCTAAAGGTCAGTAGTTTGAATGTAGATTCTCAGACAAATTTTAGAATTAGTAGAAGTAATGATGTTTTACATTGTTTCTGCTGTTACTTCTAATTAACCTTAGAAGGAAAAAAAGAAACCCTCATGGAATATTTGCAGTATTCTAGAAAGCATTTTCTTCCTAAACAAGACAAATTCTCGGGTAGATATACATTCAAATATTAGCAAAGTTAGCAGAGTATCTGTGTGAAAGGAGTTTTACCTTTACATAGATATATTTTCATTGTTTTACTCCAGAATTATCTAGGGAAATCTTAAACAAATCAAAAGGCGGAAAATATTTCCAGAAACACTTGCTAATTCTAAATCCTTTATGACCTAAGCCAGCCAGAACTGACAGTGATTTGGAGACATTCTATTTTCTATTTTTGTGTTTCCTACTTGAGAGTCCTTAAAGATACCTGATTTTCAGAAAGTATTAAGCATCTCACTGTTTTAATAGGAAATGATCTACACACCATTCTAAAAATCAAACCACATTCTTTGTTTTGTATTTTAGACCTAACTTTACGTAGCTAATGCTTATTGATTTAATGATAAAAAGTATGGTACACTTTAAAAGATACCCATAAGATCTCATCTGAAACAGGCTATTGTGAAAAGTACAAGTAAGACTTCATCTGGGTATTATGAACAGTTCTGGTCACCTGCAACCAAAGTGGAATCACTGCAAAGAAAGACTACTCTGGTAGATCAATGAAATGGAAAGATTCTCTTATGAAAGAAAATTATCAAGGGTTGGGTTGCTCAGTCTAGTAAGGTGAAGATAGGGAAGGGACACAACTGTCCTATATAAACAAAACAAAGAGAATAAACACTAAGGAGGGAGAGAAGTTATTTAAGCCAAAACATACTGCTGGAAAAATAATAAAATAAATAAACTGACCATGAAAAATGTTCTGGGTGGAAATTAGAAGTAAGCCACAGACTAATGCACTTAAAATTAATGCATATTAATACACTGATATTCATATATTATTCTCTTTTTCCAAAAGTAAGTTTGTTTTTTTGATTGGAAAAAATGAGTGTAATAAAACAAAAAGTCAATGTATCCAATTTCTTGCATTGTATTCCAGTAGGGAAATGTTGACAGTAAAGAAACATGTGGGACGGGTTTTCTAGAGAAAATATGTAATTGCCTTTGAGTGTTATTTTTCCAAGGGAAACTCATTTAAAAGATTCCCAGAATACACACAAATTATAAAATCTTTGATTTTGATATCTTTCACTGAAAGATGTATAAGAATGACATAGGAGTTGCTAAACAAGAAGAGAGGGAGATGTTGTTCCCCTTCCTTAGAAGAACCATTCAAATGTGGATGATTGCATTATATAAAAAGACAGCTATCACACAGGGAGCTAGGAATAGATTTGACTGAAGACTCTTCACTTGCAATTTAAATAAACTGTTTGCCTTTTTATTTTTTAAAACTTTCAAGACATACATCCTGATATGCTACTGTATCAAATTTCTCTACCAGGTAATTTAAAGAGGATTGATTTGACTGCAAACTTTATATCAGAGATCCATGAAGATGCCTTCTGGATACTGCCACAACTCCAGGAGCTGGTGCTCCGTGAAAATAGAATAAGGCAACTTCCTGAGTTACCATCCACTTTGACATTCATTGATATTAGTAACAACAGGCTTGGTCGCAGGGGAATACGTAATGAGGCATTCAAAGTAAGTCTGGATTTGATGGAAAAATCTTTTCTACCTCTCTCCAAACTAAACCAGGATGTGATCAGAAGAGCAGCCAGGTGTCTGAGCCATTAAGGTTACAGTCACTACAACTGTGCTGGCTGCCAGGCAGGCTATAAAGATAGAGGAAGATGGAGGACTTCTATCACTGTCACTGTCTACTATCAACCGGTTGTGAGAATACCATTTCTTCTTTGGCACAAAGATCCACACAAGACAGCACACTATGGCACACTGTAGCTATGCACCAGCGGCTCATGTTACTAGAAATACTCAGGAGGACAGACTCCAGAGACCTGCTTGATCTCTCCTTACAAGTAGGCAGAAGGAACTTCTAAAGGGCAAAGTTATGGATGCTCCTTCTTCACACACACTCTACCATGTAGCTATGTGGGAACTTCCTATGGTATTTTATGGTAGTTTATGTTGGAAATACCAAACAGAATATAGATTAGATTCATATGTTAGATCTGGCTCATATGCACTATTCAATTGCCTTTAAGAAGCTAGTTATAACCAGCAGTCTCTGAATTTTTCCTTTTGAAGGTAGCTTAGTAATGAGACAACTAGTGGCAACTACTGAATCAGAAGCTTTTTCCTAGACCAGCATAAAGCAAGTGTTGGGGATGGGAAGGATGGGGAAAAAGTCAGCCTCACAAGCTGAGACTCTGGCCTACCACAGTTTTCTTCTGCACTCTCCTGATTTTAGCCAGGAGAGGTCTCAGCCCTGATATTCCATATTTATCAAGCACTTTCACCCTGATATCTCAAAGACCTTTGTCAACAGGAATTGAACTATAACACTCAGAGAAGTAGGTATTATAGTAACTTTTGTGTGTGGAAAAGGGGAAAATGGGATCATTCTATGGCACTTTATTGACCTGGCCATGTTTATATCTTACTAATGTTATAACTATCTGTGACTGCAAGGAGAGGGAGGGTGAGATAGCAGTATAGAGAGACACTCAAGGTTCATGAGGGGTTAAACAGGATAGATTTATTAGGAGACTTACACTCCAAACTGTGCAGGGAGCCCTGGGAACCGTGCGGAGGGGTAGCTGATGGGAGGCTGTTAGATGCGTGGATCAGATGTCCAGGCAGGACTCAAGTTGTTGTATTCTAAGGGCCCCTTAAATCTACTAGAACTATTTCCTTATCTCAGCTCTGCTAACCTTGAGTAGCTACCGGCTGCGAAGCAGATAGACATCGTTGACAAAACAGAATACGCATGTCCATCCTCGATGGGAATTCAGTCAGTGTGTAGAGAGCACACTCTGGGACTGTGCTCACATACTCTGCCAGTCACCTGACTCCGTGACAGATCTTGCACAGGTGTTCTCACTACACTATGAGGTCAAGCTGCTTCTTCCACCATGCCAAGGGAGTGCATGATTTACCTTTTCAAAAGGATATGAGATATTTATTTTTGGCTTAGGCATTTATTACGCAGTTGTAATTTGCTTCACCACCAATGAGCTTCTGAAAAATTGAGTAAGCTTGTCACAAGAGCAAGAAAACAGACTGAACAGGAAGCCTTTTTGCATAACATCTCAGGCATTTTCCACTTCAGAACAACATCATTGAAATGAAGTCTCTAGTTAAATACATTTCAAAGACACTTTTCCCTTATTTTAATCCAAACAGTCGATTTCTAATAGTAATAGGCCTCAACCTGTGTAAATGAAAGTCTACGACTATCTTTCAGTTTCTACCTTTTCATCCATACCATGCTGAAACAAAATGAGTCAGTACCCAGTGTTGCTTATTACAGTGATGGATTTCAGAACTATTTGCTAGAGATTTTCAAAAAGTTCTAACATGCATACTTTTCTTTCCCTGCTTTTCTCCTTCATCCTCCAGGATCTGCATGAACTACAGCATCTTTACATCACTGACAATAACTTGGATCATATTCCATTGCCACTCCCTGAAAGTCTCCAAGCTCTTCATCTTCAGGTAGGCTACAGAACCAATGGCTCTGTGTATCGTTTTCAAATAGTAAGTAAAATTGGAAAGGGTTACTATTGTCTTCTGTTTTGTTTCTTCTATTTATTCAAAAGTCTCCTTGCCTGGACTAAACAAACTGTTGGAAACACACAATTGACTAATGATTGCAATATTTGAAAAAAGTAAAAATTAGATCAGCTGAACATCAATTATTAGAACTTGCAATACAATATTTTTTCAAACATAAAATGCTGGATTTATTGTTAGTACAGGCCAAAGTCAGGTTCACGTCAGTCAAGAGCATCATCGGTCTATATCAGTAAAAGAAGTGACTTGAAAGACAGAAATCACTCACATATTGCTCCTACAAATCCTTTAGCAGGAATCCTTTAAAATACCCAAAGAATGTTACTTTACATATTGGTTGTATCTATACTCAGTGTATTTCATTTTCTTAACACAGGTCATTCCCAATTGTTAACATTTTTTCATCCATACTCTTCCATTTGACTGTGGTAGAACATACTATTCATCTTCTTTCTATATTCCTATTTTTTGTATTTCTAATTTTCTGTACCTTTACTTCTGGTTTCTTCCTTTTATCTTTTTTCATCTGTGCTTCTTTACATTTATCTTCTCTCTTACCAGTGCCCAATTTCCATTATCAGAGGATATTTTGTTTATTATACAACGCAGAAAAAAAAAGCTTTGAAAAAATGATGTACCATATCTAATTTGACTTCTATCATCAGTAAATCTATAGAAATATTCTGCCAGTTAGCTGACTGTTCTTTTCATCTTGCCATGCCTATAAAATAAATAGTCAGTACTGTACGCTACAGATCAATAGAGCTAGTGAGCTGGATTTTTTCTCTGCCTGCACCAATTTCTGAGTGCAAAAAGTAATGTAAGAAAGGAAGAATGTTCAGACGGCCCTCATTTTAGGGCCATTTAAGATCATTTTTTAGGTCATTTTTTAGTCCCAGTTTCCAGATGGTCTTGGGTCTTAGCACTTCATTGTTGAAAATGCTTTGCTTCAAGAATAAAAGCTTGGTGAAGCTAAGGTATATAAGAGCTATTTACATTAAAGAAATAAATTCTGAAGCATTCAGTTTTCCCTGTATGTATACAGCTGTGGACTGGGCTAATGTGAGAGGGCCTGAGGGAAAGTTATTTGTCATACATCAAATTCCAGATTTGTGGCTTTGCAGGTTGAAGCATATCAAGCTGTCAGGATGATAATTATAACTCCTCTTCTACCAGGTTCCTCCTGCAAAGACTGTTTCTGCTACACAGTTTGAGTTATTTTACTCTGAAGCTTTACACTGGCTGAGAGATTCCCCCTGCTTGGGAGACTTCTCAGCTGGCCACTTGCAGCCACAATTTGACCCCTTGGGTTCAAACTAATATCTCTCTAGGCCTTCAAAGATTAAAAATTTATTTTCAAGAAACTATCCTGATAGATATTCTGCATTTTCTTTTCTAGAACAACAACATTCAAGAGATGCATGAAGATACTTTCTGCGATACGAAAGATTTTAATTATGTCCGTAGGGCTCTTGAAGACATCAGACTGGATGGTAATCCCATCAACTTGAGCAAAACACCTTATGCATATATGTGTCTACCCCGTTTGCCAGTTGGTAACCTCATGTAAGCTTTGGCAGAAGCCAATACTGCCATACGCCATGAGAAATTTAAAGACAAATGCTTAAGTCTGCTGCATTAAGCAAAATGCATTTTTTTCACATCTCATTAAATTGGGAAATATTTCTATTAATAATGAAATTGATTAATCAGATACAAAGAATAATATAAATGCTAAAAGACAAATCTGTTATCTACCCAAATATATGTTGCAGAGCAACTCAATAAGAAGAAAAATGTATTACTACAAAAACTGCACCAAAGGCAATAGAAGATCAGTGAAAATTCATAATTTTATGATTAATCAGTCAATTTAATGTAGGAATTCTAAAGTTAAATAATTTTATATGTTAAAACCTAATTATAACACAGTAAATAAAGAAAAAAAGAAAATACATGTACATAATTCAATATCTATCCCTTTTGCATTTAATTAAATATTTTACACTCTGAGACAGGCACATTTTTCTACACCTTTCCTAAAATATTTTTTTGTTTTGGAAAAGTAATAACAGTATTTCAAAAAGCATGTTTTCTTTAGAAAACATGGAATCTTTCTTTGAACCAATAATAAGATGTAGAGATTAAACTTGTATCAGTAAAATAAATAAATAAATAAAGTACATAAAATATTTGTCAATGCCTTTGCATTGGTCTTTATAATGCTGAAGAGACCCAAAGCCATTTTCTGTATCTTTGATAACCTGGCCCACTATTTTCCCTGGCTAATAAAAATCTCATGTTAAATTGTCTATTTGAGAAATACTGAACTTTATTCTGCATGGGAAGTGGAAAAAAATCCCCTTGAGATATTTCCACAGTCACGTAAAATATAGAAGTTCAATATTTTAAGGACCAGTATCCAGAGACCCAAGTCACAATGAAAACAAATATCCTTGAGGAGCCATGGCCAGGTTTCTAATTATTTGTAACCATTTCACTGAGCTTTTCTGCTTTGCTTATCAGTTAAAGATGAGGAAGTTCGCTCCCCCTGACTAGTTTGAACAATTCTCCTTCTTTTGGGGGGAGCTTTAATACATTTTTCTAGGGATAAAGTTGCCAGAAATGACCCACTGAATACAATGTAGCTACTTATTCATTCCACTCTACAATTAAGAAAAGGAAATAACATCTGCATATCTTTGGTGACAGAAGGTTTGACAAACCTGTCATCCAGACAGAGCCCCATAAAACGTAAAAAAACTTCCATCTATGCAAACTGACATTTGTTTAGAATGAAAGTTCATCTTCACCTAGTTGAGCATATGCATTCATTTGAAACTCAGGTGGAGCTGACATGCTAAATTTCTCCTGGGCCAGTCAATGGAAAGTCTGTGCACAGAGACAGCATTCTTCACCCTCATCCCCCACTTTCTAGAAGTGCACACACTAGGAACATTGGACAGTGAATTTGTACACAACAAATTCAGACAGAATGAAATCAGAGTTGAGGAAATACAGCAGGCTTCAATGACTATGCCTTTACGACTTACACGTCTACCGATTTGGCAGTCTTACTTAAAATCTAGATAGGCAAACAAACAAAAAACCCATAACAGCTGGACCCTTCACTTGTGTTTAAACTAATTTTTCTTTTTTTCCGGACACTGATGCAGATAAAACCCACAGAATAAGATCTCTCTTCATTTTTGCATTTCCTTCCAAAGAAATAAATTGTTTTTAGGCCCATGTTCTTAGAGCTGAGGCAATATTTCTTCTTCCACCCAACCTCCCAACTGAAAGGTCAATGATCTTTTAAAAAAACCTTCTTAGCTACAGACTCTATTTCAAGCCTAAAATCTAAACCTATGGGCCTGTGTTTAGTGGTCAGAGGGTAATGGACAATGCAATGCATTTTTTAATATTCTGAAACTACACTGGTTTACTCTGTAGTCATTTTATCTTACCTTTGAGCCTCGGCTTTCCCATCCTGTCAATCTATATGTAAATAATGATCTTTATAGTATTTTATCAATCAAATGAAAATGAATATTGAGAGGGGAAACATTATTTTTTCTATTGGGCAAAGACTGTAAGGATTGCCACTCTAATGTTAGAGGTGAAGTTGCACTCAAAAGGCATGATAGATTTTATAACATCCTTGTTTAAGAGCCCTTAAAACTAGGCTGCTATTCTTGTTAACAGTGGTTCTGAAGGAAACCATGTGTTTGGCTGTCCTAACAGCAGAATGAATCCAGGAAAACAGTGGAAAAGTGGGGGAAAGCAAAAACTTTTGAATAATAGGATGTGAATTATTCAGGTCAGTTAGCAAGTCCTGAGTACATGAGAATTCATCTTTTTTCCAACCGAACACACATCATCATTTCTTGTGATTCATATTTTTCTTGTTTTTTAAAATAATATGAAAATACTAAAGTTTATATCAAAATATTATATCAAAATATATATCAAATATTTTAGTCACAGAGACAGGCTGATTGTACAAATGTTAAACCTTAATCATGGTAGTATTATTTTTTTTTTAGCATAAGAGCTAAAAACTAAATTGAATATTTAATTCCAGAGAAAAAATAAGTATTTCATACTTCCACAACAATTTTTCTAATTTATTTTACAATTTATCAAGATGACTTGGCCCATTTCCCTCCACAATGGACTGAAAAATTAGTAACTTGAACTGTCTGGTGTATCAAGACAGCCTGATGATCCAATTCTTTCCGATGTGAAACTGAAAACTGAGAAGCCTAAGTCCAACAGTAAAATAATTTCTAAACAAAACCATGCTCCAGAATGTAAGAGTAACCAGCCCGGAGTAACCCAGAGCTGCCTTTTCATCTCTGCCCATCAAATTCAAGGGATAGTTATATTCTGCACTGAAGATCACTATGCATACATATTCACAGGAAGGCAATGATCTGAAAGGCTTAACTGATGCCATGTGTAGCATCAAATAGTACAGCCTTCAGGCTTGCACCAGAGGGGTATGCCATTCTCCTACCCTCAGCACATGGAGAAGTAAGGAGAGAGGTTGCAGGTGCATGCAAAGTCACCCTGAAATCAACTACCAATTCCCAAAGCACGATATAAGGGGAACAAATCTCATTTTAAAAATTGGAGCTGGATTTAATGTAGCTGCTCTGCTTACATAAAGCAAAAAAATGTGTAGGCTGTTATATTCTCTGAATTCTCTGTTCCATTGATAGTGAAACCACTAGAAGGTTGAAGGTTTAGAAGGTTGTGATCTCTTAGGGTATATATGCATTGCTTTCTAAACAGCAGCCAAAGCTTGCATCCACAATAATTTTCTGCATATCCACATTGTTTGGGCATATGTTTGTATTCAGACAAACGTTTAGGTAGACTTTGGGGTATACCATGGCAATATTCATTCTGTGTTAGCCTTTAATGTAGGTACACATTCATCCCCCGGATATACATGCAGGTTGAACATTGCCTAATCTGTAGCCATATAGCTTTCAATATAAACACATCTTTCAGAGCTCTCACAGACGTGGCCAGTGTCATGCAGACAATCTCATTCCTAGAAAATTCCTAATATTGTGGTGTAAATTTATCTTCAAAGACTTCCAAAAAGAAGAAATACCCAGTCAATTTTGCATGGATAATGCAGGCAAGGACATTGTCTTATATTCCAGTTTAAGTGACATATTTTTCCCATGGGGGAATTGTAAGATGCCAAACTACTGAGCAGAGGTTCTCAGAACTGTTATTAACCACGTAGTTAGCCCAGTTGTATCACATAAATCAAGGAAAGGGTCAGAAAACTGGTCATGAGATCTTGAAAAAAAAAGGAAAAAAAAACACTCTCTTGTGATATTTTATGGTAATCTAGTTAATATTAATATTAGATTCCTGCAGAAAAGCCATATTTTGATACGCATATGTGCTTCATTACCTATACAACATGTGACAACTTCACACCCCAATTATGAAGGTCTTTGACCTCCAGCAAGTTACAAATGGAGGTATAAGCAAAGGAATTTCTATGTTTGAATGAGTGACTTGTCTACAAGGCATTTTGGGCTATTTGGACCAATAGGTTTCAAAGGATCACAGATATACTACAATAGAGGGAACTGTGCTGTTAGAGAACTTCAGAATGCTGAGGAGGGGATGGAGCTAGGAGGAAGGAGTGGAGGCGAGACAAGGACAGGACATGGAATGACATGAAGAAGCAAGAGAGAGAGAGAAATAATAGAGCTGAGAGCAGAGAGACCTTATTCTGGTTCTCTCCTGTCATGCTGAGAGGCTGAAGGATAGCAGCAAATTCCCAGAAGTGTTGGACTTTTGCTGCAACTACTTTTATGCTAAAGAAATTTTAGCCATTCCTTCCCATGCACACCTCATTTCTCATGCCATCACCAGATCTTCATGCCACCAGTGGTGCACATGTGCTCACAGAGATGTGGCAGGGAGCATTAAAGCTTGTTTAACAGTTCCTGCAGGAGGCTGAATCAGCCCTCAGTTCTAGCGCAGAGGTAAAGCATCATCCCATGGTCCTAGAGACAGCTGTGTTGCTCATCCCAAGTCTGCTTCATGGAAGACTCATAACAGCTGGAGAGAACAACCCTTGCTGGTCCTGATAAGTGTGATGAAACTCAATTATACTGATGGAAGAAGGTGTTCAGAAACCTGGCTCCCAAGCACTTACTATGATGCGTAACCTGCTTCTCAGATTGGGGTAGTAAGCAAAGGTATGTTGTAAAAAAGCATAAATCGCTGTGTTAGAAAAAAAGCAGCTATTGTACTCCAGAGTCAAGAACTACTACACAGAATCTAATCTCTCTAAAATCTGTCTTGGAAGAAACTTCCAAAACCACAGAGCAGAACTCCAGCCCTTGTATAATGGTCAGCTGTTCTAATCTAATGCAGACCTCATCCGTTGTGGGAATCTAGCCAGGGAGCTCTCAGTCCCTGTGTATAATTTTTTTTATTTATTTTTGTGTGGTTTCTCTGGACTTTAGTTTTTGTTCCACTTTATAAATCAGATTGAGTCTCATGGAGCTCAGCTGTGATGCTCAGGTGCAGACTTGCTTCATGTCAGAACTACTTCTGAAGCCCACCACCATATTCTATTCTGCAGAAGTTCAGGTGAGCACTGAGGAGTTCAGCACGCAGAGCATGTGTGCAACCTGCTGCTTCTACTTCCTTTGTCTGAGGCCTAGCTACTCTTTTTCTGCAGTTCAGTATCCTGAAAGAGCACTGCTAAACATATAGTCTAAGTCTGTGCTTGTGTTTCAAGCAGTCTTGTGACTGGCCCATTCAAATACATGCCAAGCACTCCTCTCTAAAGGAAAAGAAATGTTCTCACTTCTGCAACTGTGCATGTGTGAAAAGTGTAAATTTTTACCAAAAGAAAAGTTGTACCATAAAATAAAACCAGACAAAATTCTAACAATGTGTCCTTTGCTCAGAGATGTCATGCCTGGCACCCACCAGTGATAAAAAGACAATGCCGGAAATGCAGAAACTAGAGAACTCTACTGAGTCAAAGACTTCCATTTCCAATGACTGCGGAAACACCAAGAGAATATTGTTAAAGCCATGAACAGAATTGTAGCTTCCATTTCCCATTGGCTTTTTTGACAGAAAAGCCTTTAGAAGTCTTCTACCTGACAGTTTTCTTCACACCACTTTCACAAAGGGAATGTGCATTAACCTGACTGATTTTAGCAAAAGATAAAAACAGAACAACTAAGAGTCTTGACAAAAAAATGCACAACGGAAAAACTCAGCATCAGAGATGGAGCATGAAATTCTAGTTCTACTAATGTGAATGGCAAAACACCTACTAAGTCCAAGAAGGGTCAGGATTCCACCTCAGAAATTTCCAGCTTTCAGTTCTGTGCCTATACGGTCAGTCTCTACTTCCTTCCCCTGCTGCTAGGAGGTCCGTGATCTCAGAAAAGCTCTCTTCATGAAACACAAAAATGAAACCAGTGTTTTTTTTAAACAGAAAATGATTGCTGTCACATTTCATAGACAGCTCAGTGCAGCAGCTGTGTGTCAGACATCCTTTGGGAATGACTGCTGGGGCAATGGCAGGAGAAATAATTTCTGAATCATGTCTCAGTATATGGGACTGAACAGTGCTGGGGGTACACATTAGGTGACTGAAACAATGTAGCTATGCTAACCCTTGTGCCAAATGTGCCTTAAATCACAGAAACAATCTGTCTAAGGCTAGGAGAGCCATAAGAATCTCAATCATTCAATATTGTACAACCACTTTCAGTTTCAGTGAGTTGATGTTAAATGTCTCGTTTCTATTGAAGAGCTCATCCAAAAGGAAATCCATGCAGGCACATTTTGCAGAAAGGCTGAAGATGTCAGTGTTCAACAAGGGGTTAAGTAATGACTCATATGAAGATCATACGAAATAGATCATTGTGAGTATTAAATTACTTTTAGGTAATTTAAGACTTTTACTTAAAGTCTAAAAGACTTTTCCTCGACATATTGGAGGTGTAGCGACAAAGTAGTTTGGGAAACATTGTGTTTGCTTAGTTAATACAGGAAGCCTCTGCTTCTCTCCAGCAAACATCATTGATCCCTCATCCAAAACTGATCATAGATGATGGAACGTTATTAGCTGGATTAGCTGTAATAGGCTTTGGGAAAGCCCTCTAAATGCTAAAATCTGACTGAGAGATAAAGAATGTCTACAGAACCTGCTATAGTTAATATCATAAGCTAGAGAAAGCTTACTGAAAGCCACTATGGGTAATGACATCATCATACTGCCTCTTTATACATCATGGCTGAGCTCACAAGCCATATCTGCAGTAACAGTTAGGGCCACCTTGATTAAATAAACACTAAAAACCTTAATCTTTTTTTCAATATTCTGAGGAGCTGAGCTCAGTAACTGTCAAGATTCATAAGTAAAAACTGTGACTATCTCTACAAAAAAAGAAGTTGAGAGATTTTGTTTTACTAACGTGCGCTATCAGTTAATCATTTCATGGCCTACTACTGCCATCATGTGTTGATAAAAAGTAACACTTGTTATCCTACCAACGCCTATTATTAAGGATATATGTACCTTGTTTTCGTTTGTGCTTGGTAAACTCAAGTCTATGCAATTTTTTTCTTAAATTTTAATACTAGCAAATCAACTATCTTTATGGCCTCCTTAATGAATGCAAAAGAAACAGGAAACTCTTCTGAGAGAAGAACAAAGCAACGTTGTATGGATTTGTTTTCTAAATCAGGCTGGAAAAAAAAACAATAAATTCCTTGTGGTATGCTTCTTTAATAAAACTATTGCAAATAAATATTTTATATTTTAAAATACACTGCTATTATTTTTTGTTTTGTATTTAAATAAACAAATAGAAATGCCATCAGAGTATCTTATGTCTTAGAGTGTAGTATTATACAGATGCTGTAATCACTGAGTTTTAACATTCAGAGTCTTTGATTCAGAGTCCTCTTGGCAAAAGATGGACACAGAACCTGATGTAAATGTGTATCTACATAACATAATACAAAAGCACGAGCCTTAGCTGACAGTATTATTGAATGCAGAGGAGGGCTAAAAAAAGTAAATCCCCACTTACTCCTAGCTACATAAAAATTGTGAACTTCTACAGAGACAAACACAGGCAAGAAAACGTACCTCTGTCTTACTATTTGGTAAGAATGAACACACAACATCTGTTTTTTTCAGAAATAAATATGTAACACCTATCTTCAACCTAGCTGTCTTTTATAAGGCTTTGTCTCTCACAATAAGAGGCTGGTTCATTTATTTCTTCTGTAATCCAGGAAGTAAACAAAAGAGAAACTTTAACTAGTGAACAGTGTGATATAAATAGGGTACTTTGATAAAATGAAAGCTGAGATATTCCTGCTCTCCAACTTGTTACCCTTCACAATAAAAAGAGAGCAATGATATTCACATTATAGAATATGGGCTGCTACACTTTGCCTTTGGTGAGGCATCATCTCAGGAATTTTCTAACAAAAGGCAATGTAAAGTACAGGATGCAGGATTTGGAGTCAAGAGGGCTAGAACAGCTTTTTGACAGTGCCAATTACTTGTTCTGCAAGCTTGTGAAAGTTACTTAATCCCTCCATGTCCTCCTCTGTAACTTGGCAAGAATAATGCTCACTCACTTTTATGAGGTGCTTTGAGTGAAGCAAAAATTAGGGCTAACATGGAGGCTAGAAGTGGTTTGGGGCCTAGGTGTAACATGGGAGTGACATGCAGATACCCTCCTTCATTCGCCAGCTGACCTAGGCCAAGGTCACAAAGGTTAGTCCTTGTCATAGGACAGAGCAAGTGTCTGCTCACTCATTGGTCACAGTCACACCTGAATGATCTCCCCAGGGGTGGGGATGCTTGGGGACCCTCATTTTGCCTCAAGGCCACCGCAGGGCAAGGCCCATGTGTGGCACGCAGCAGGAGTGCAGGACGTCAGCATGGTGTGGGTTGCGTGCCACCTGCGGTGGGCCAGGCACAGGGCTTCCCCCGGGCCCCCCGGGCCAGGGACGCCCCTGCGGTGCCGGTGGTCTTGCCCTGGCCCTCCACACAGCGATTGGCTGCCCGTCACCCGCGGTGACAGGGATGCCACGCTCAGTGTGGACCCGACCCCCGGCGGGAGAGGAGGCCACTGCCACCCCTGGTGCCACCACCCCCGCCGCCTGCAGAGTAGCGCCTCACGCCAGGGATTCGCCATGCCACCAGCCACTGCTGACACGGGGCAGGGCCACAGGACACGACAACAAGGTGAGAGGAGCAACAACGGACAAGGACAGCAGCAGTGGGGGCCACAAGCAGAAGTGCCCGACTCCCTACGGTGGCCCAGGAGGGCTGGTAGAGGCAGAAGACGACGACAGAACCGAGGGAACTCGTATTTTAAGCTGCAGACAGAGCCAGGGAAGCATGAGAAAGGAAAGTATTTCATGGAACAGGATCCAAATGCATCTTCAACAAGTGGCTGGAGGAGGCAGTATGGCCAGCACTGGTTTTCTGCACAGGGACAGCAAGGTCAATGGCCTACCACGACAGCCTGGCATAGTGAAAGCAACAAGAGCAACCAGCACCATCAGTCTGAGCCCTTCCTCCAAGACTGGGCATGTGGGCAGAGCAGCCCAAGAGAGTTCTCACAGCACTACTCTGCCACTGGAAAGAGGCAGCCCAAGGCTGCCCATTCCACTCACAAATGTTACTACTGCACTTTTTTAGGGACACAGCAATGTTGTTGGATGTTGGCAGGCAATGGCAGCAGATCCCAGAAGAGGAATCCAAAATGTTGGAACATAAAACAACACCGCTGGACCTCCAGGTTCCATGTGCCAGCAAGGGTGCGTGAAGCTTTGGCCACCCTTCTTCGTCCCATGAACTTGTGGGGATGGTGTGCACGAGGGATGTGTGCACCCCGCAACACGACCCAGTTTATTATGAACCAGGTATATCAGGACATGCGGAAACAGGAGAAGGAAGCCGCAGCAGCAAGCAAGAAAGCAGCAGCAGCAATATCTAAGATAGACGAAGAGGAGCTAGTGACAGACCTCCACAGAGAAAATACCAGCAGTCCAGTGGTTGAGGATTTCACTTCCACAGTCCCTTTCTCTTCCACAACCCAAGAGAAAGATATCTTTACAGAAGAGGGAGAGGAGGAGAGTGGACAGCACTTGAAGTGTGAGCCTTTCTGCCAAGACTAGAAGTGCCAAGTTGATATCTACTGTGAAACCTAAAACAGAGTGACAGCACAAGGGAAGTGCCTGACTTGTAAAATCATCAGCTATTAAGAGCAGACAAGCTCCTGACTTTCAAGTCCTTAAATAAATATATATCTGCACTTCTATTCCTGCTGCTTACTGCCTAGTGATTCACACACTCTGAGACAGATACACACTGTCAGAATAAAAACTAGAAACAAAAAAGTTAGTACTGCATATGCCAAAATGGTCAAAACAGCAGCCCCAAGGATTTGTCTTTTAGACATTGTGCATGCCCTTCTGCATATACACCTTATTCAGGAAAGCTTTTAAGTACATTATTAGATCTTACTGAAATCAGAAGGCCATACATAGATTATTAAAAAAACCCATATACTTAAGCACACATTAGAGCGAAGACTTAGTCTGGACATTAAAAATAGGGAAAGAACATTTGCTACAGAAATATATTTTTTGATATAAACAAACACTAATACCTGTTTATCTGTGGCTAAAGTATGTATTTGTACATATACATGTATATATTGTATAGTATAAGCAAAAAAAGTGTAGGAAAAAATAAGACAGAACAAAAAATCCCATTTGAAGCACAACAGCTCCCTCACAGTGCATGCATCTTGACGTGCCTTCAGTGCTCATATGGTTTTCCTTTCATCAAAGGCCAAGAAGAGAAAGAAGCTTGGTGACATGTCCTAGCTTCACTTTTTAAGCTGACTGAAAGTACAGCCATAGGAACCATCACAAAAATACTAGTATTTTAATCTCAAGGTGAAAGAGACAACAATCATACGTGTCTATCAGAAGGAAAAAAAAATCATAACAGAAAAGCAGTAGTAAGAAACTTGTTTTGGCTCACTGCTGCTGTTTAAAAGAGAATGATGCTTGTGTGGGCTGAGGATTTAATACAGGGGGAAGGAAAAATGGAGTTAGTGGAAAGGACTGAGTCACTGACTTGTATATTGTGGACAGACAAAGATAGGAGAAAGTGACATAAGTCTTTTCTAACTTTTGTCTAAGTTGAGACAAGTTCTAAAATACAGCTAGTATTAGAAATATTCTTTTTTTTTTCATGTTTGTATCAAAAAAACAAAAAGAGAAATAAAAGTAATTACTATTTTGGTATAGATACAAATGTTTTCTGTTTAGAACAACTATCTATATATATATATAAATTTCCTGAAAACATGAAAAATAATTAAGTATCAATGTAGATCCATGGATCTATTTTTTCCCCCTTTTTTTCCCAACTAATTGTTTAAAAAACCTGAGCCTCTTACTGAAATTCACTTTAAATCTCATAATTCTTTATTATGTTTTGCTCTTTCTCCTTCACATTCTGCTTCATTGCTTGTTATATAAACCGTCTCAAAATGATAGAACTTGAATGTTTCTCACTATCAACACAAATCTCTCACTTGGCAGAAATCCTAAGTTTTAGGTGTCATAGCTTGAGACATCCCATGAGACAATATCATGGACTGAAATGGGAGATGGTGGGATTGAGAGAGAGTAAAGTAAGAAGGAAAGGTTTGGTATCTCATAAATTAACTCTAGCAGGTATTACTACTACATGTTAGACTTCTCAAACCCATACTTATTTGAAAACTATGTGACTAAAATTATTCCTAAACCAGAATAGTTTTCAATCTTTTTTTTATATGTATAAAAAGTATTTAAAATAGTGCTAATGATGAAGAACACAGTTTGAATAAATGTAAGGTTTATAGCCTCATTATTAGTATCCCATTGCTGTATATTCCTGACTTTGAAAGGCAACAAGGTTTATCAAAAGCTAACAAAATGGTTAACAAAAATGCAGTGTCACAAGACCAGAAAAGATTGTTTCACAAAAAGCATTTTAAACTGAATTCTTTACTCTGTGTTCTCATGCAGAATGTTTCTATTTAAATGTTCTTATTTGAATTTAAATTCCCAGATTAATATATAAATCTTTCTTTTTCCTTATGGATTAAGACAGATTTTTCTGATTATTAAAGAAAAAAAAGTGGCGTGGGAGAGAGGAACAAGTTATGTGCTCTATCAAGACAGTTTCTAAGACTGCCTGAGATTAGAAGAGGAAAATATGTTTTTCTTCTTTCCCACTCAGTTAATTCATAGTTGCTTGTAAGAGCAAAACTGTCTGGAGAAACGCTTTGACAAAATTACAAATGACAGGAGGTTAGTGATCACTCAGAATTTGATATTTTGGTCAAACTGAGTATTATATTAACCCAGTCTTTACTGTATTCTTGAGATATTTACTTTGACAGAACATTCAATTCCAATGTGCTGGAAAGTAATTGGATTTAGAGAAATCTAAAGCTTTTGGTGTAAAGGAAGGTGTGTGAGCTCATACAAAGTTTGGAATAAGTATATTAGCTGGACATTTCTGCTAAAATGATTAGTAGTCAAATAACAGTGCTGATTTTTTTACTTACTATGTCTTCATTGACTCCATATTGAAATTAACAGGAAACTCACATTTCCTTGTTTTATATTAATTGTTTTATTATTAGTTTTTAATTGTTTTCCAGTTATATAGACTAGTAGTACTACATGATCAGTTTTACAAACAGTTCATAATGCAGTCATAGAATGGTGGAACTAATATAGGGCAACATGCATTAGTATTAAAAATTAAGACAGAATAAATTCTTGCTTCTTTACTTAACAGTTTTTTGGCCAGTGAAATAACAGTGCCTATGAAGCTGGAATTACCTATTCATTTTCTCTGTTTTGTTATGGAACTAAAAAAGATAAGACTGCAATATAGCATAGTTAGTACAAAATAGTTATAATTTTGCTATACACGTCAGCTAGTTTGAATTTATTGCAGTATATTTTCCCCACATGGTATTCACAATCTATCTACAAGTTGTCTGTCATCTTCTTAAGTTCAGTGATGGACCATCAGCACAGTATTGCTCAGGTATATGCAGGAGATATAGTGTTTTAAAAAATCCTGAATATGAGCTCAGTTACAGAGTTGAAATGTCTTTCTTCAGAATAAGTTTTGCCATTATTTATACCTACCTAAATCTTTCAGAAGTGTTTGTAATCTTGCAGTAAAAGTTTTAAAGCCTAAGTTTTGAATATCTGATGGTTTGTTCTACTCTAGCTGTTCTTGTGATATAATTAGGAAAAGAAACTCTATGGTACTGCTCAATAATATAGCAGAGCAAGGTTTAAATATTGATTTTTCTGTTTAAAAAGCTTCTAGAGAACAAGGTTTATTGCATTTTTAACATTTTCATCTTCTGACAAAAGAAACTACAGTGTTAGATGAGTGCTGCCCTTGAATATCATTTTATCTCAAGAGCACAAAGAAAATTTTCATTTTTAATGTACTGGTATAGTCTATTGTAATGAATGTAATCGATGGGAGAAAGAAAAAAAGGAGTTAGGAAATGGAAGATATTCCTATAGGAGTAAAAGTACGTGGGCAAATTTGTGCTAAAGAGATTATATACAATGGTATTGCAAGAATGTAGGAGGCAGGCATAGGGAACTCACAGTGAAAAACAATAGCTGATAGAATATAGCAGTTTGTTTTTTTATTTATTTCTTTTTTTTTTAATATGGGCTAATATGGCAAAACAGTTCACTTTAAAATGCTCTTGCAGCTCAGAAGCTGCCCCAACACTGTAACTCTGTGGCAATATTTGGAACTGATCTTGTTTATCAAAGTACATTTTATAACTAAGATCAGTTCTCCCAACTAGTAGCATCTGATAGTTTTAACCTGACTTGTAAATGCTTTCAAATATGTGGTATATCAACAAAATGAGGATGTAAATTATTAATGTATAAGGAGAAGATTTCTTAAGTGACAAATACGTCCTGAAATTACCTCGAACATGAACATACAGTGAACTCTATCTGAATAAGTGAAGTATTTCTGATGTCAAAGTCAAGGTGATCTTAATGCACCATCAGATGTCATTTATGTAAAAAAGCTCATTATGTAAAAATCTAAAACACAAATATTTTTGCAGTATCTAATTAAGTATATATTCAATTTGGTAAATGAGGCCAATAGGATATGGCTATGAATGCCATTAATGGCACACCACCGACCTGCTAATATCTCTTCTTTGTATATTAATGAAGCAGATAGATAGATAGGCTATTTTTACTATTTCTGTATTTTTTGATGATGGCATTGGAAAACAAAGTCCTGTTCCTTATCAGGTCTGTGGTCCCTAAGATTTCTCATGGAAGTATTTTTCAACCATCAAAGAGCAATTGAGAAGGTAAATAGTTGGCTATGAATAAACCTGAAAACACTGTCAAAGAATCATTTATTGTATAATCATTTTTATTACTTGACTCTATTACTGATCAAAATTATTTTCAATTATATAAGCTCTGGGACACAAAGTCAATGTGGAATACAGTACATTTGGGTTTGAAACATAGGATATTTGTTAAGCTTTCTGAGGGCTTTGCTTATTCAACTTAGGATGTCATTTCACTCCCCTTGTCAAAGTAGAAGGGAAACAGATGCCCAGATTTCTAACCTGCTAATACAGCACAGACCTGTTAAGCCTCTTGTACTGAATGTCATATTCATATGGTTACTACCTTGTGCTCCTTATATCTGGGAGTGATCACATATACAACACAGTAATGCAGCCTCTCAGGATTCATCCTCTTTGTTTCTTCCTTCAAAAAGCACACTCTCTCCAAAGCTACAGAGACTTCACCTCAAGCAAAAATTGTTTGTCTTCTAAGAATGCATGCTAACTGGTTTATGAGTTAAAATGACTTTTAAACTGGGTCCCCTCAACAAATTAAGCATCTGCCAGATTTTCTTCTCTCTGAACAATCTCAATAATGAAGTTCCTTGAAATGCTCCATGTAACTAGAAAAGATACTGAAATAATTTTTGTAGCCTATACTTGAAGAAATTCATTCATAATTAAGCTAAATTATTGACAGATCTTTTCTCCAATAGCTATGGCCATATAAGGTACTGCCTGGTTCAGAGCAATAGTTAGCTCCCGGAAACCCTGCTGTGATGCGTGGATGACACTACAGTGGGTGTGGGGATGGACGCTTGAAGGGCTCTCCAGCTCCCTTGAGGAAACAGCATTACAGAAAATGGAACAGGACTAATTTGAGAGCCTTTTAAAAGAGAATTTTTGGGACGGGCCCATCTTAACCACACTTTCACACTGCTCTGGTATAAACAAGCTGTTGGGGTAAGCCCAGATTAAGATAGGTGTGGGCTCCTCAGCACAGCAGAGATGGAGACATACTGGCGGGAGCCCAGTGAAGGGCCAGGAAGATGATTAAGGGACCAGAGTATCTGTCATATGAGGAGAGGCTGAGAGAGCTGGGCCTATTCAGCCTGGAGAAGACAAGGCTCAGTGATCTTATCAATGTGTATAAATACCGGATGGGGAAAGAGTAAAGAAGGCAGAGCCAGACTCTTCTCAGTGGTGTCCAGTGAATGGACAGAAGACAACTGAAATATGAAAAATTCTATTTAAACATAAGAAAAAAAACTTTTTTATGGTGGAGGTGGTCAAGCACTGGAACAGGTTGCCCAGAAAGGTTGTGGAGTCCCCATCTTTGGAGACATTCAAAATCCGACTGGGTGTGGCCATGGGCAGCCTGCTGTGGGTGACCCTGATTTGGGCAGGGGGATTGAACTAGATGATCTGCAGAGGTTCCTTCCAACCTCAACTCTTCTGTGATTCAGTGATTCTGAAAGCAGGTTACCTTGGCTGCTTTCTACTACTCTGGCAATGCAAAGCAGCTGCAAACTCAGTAATAAAAGAAGGTATATTCTAAATGTTTTCCACTGCTCTGATAAACCAGTGCTTCTACTCTTTGAAAATAATTATAAAAGCACAGCTCCATACTCTTAATGATACTATATAACAATACTCTTTTGCATTTACTGCCCTAGTGATAATGATAATGAATGAACTTTTTAAAGGGCAAGAAAATTCACACATAAATTATACTTTAAATGGGAGGTGTGGCTTAGAATATCTATCTGAAGCATAAACATTAAACAGTACTTGAAATTGTTTCCAAATTAAGCCACATAAATCTAATTCTAGGATGAGGGATAAATTTAAAAGAAATCCAAAATGTAATGAAAATGATTTTGTAGGTGAGACATCCAAAAGATTTATGTTCTATTATATATTGATGCCATTACAAAAATACAAAAACACAACAGCCTTCAAAATTGGTGAAATCTAATCTGGGACTGCACTGCAAGCACTAGACTGTTCATCATTCTGTGCTTGCTGTCTGCTATTATTGCTACAGCAGAATACAGATTTGGGCACCTTGCTCTGACAGATGTTTAGGAGATGAGAATACAGTATCTGAAAATGATACACTTGTTTACAAAACACTACAATTAAATTACTTTTTGATTCCAGCCTTCATCATTCAGGAGTTCTTCATTCCTAGTAAGCGTTCTCTCTAAAGTCAGTCAGCTCTCATTCTCCCATATCTTTAATCAGACCCCAACCCCAGTCTCCTCCTCTGATAGTCCCAGTTTGCTCATCTCTTCAGCTCTCAGATGGTGTGACTGAATACTTCCCCTGTTCCCACCTCACTCCCACCATAAGCTGGCATCTACTCTAGCAAACTAAAAGGCCTAGAGCACTGTAGCATGGACCCTGGTATGGTTTTGGTTTGAACCAACTAGCACTCACTGAGACAATACATGGGCATAGTTCAGGAGTCAGCATGGACTAGAGACCATTCAAAATAAGTAGTCTGGATGCGGCCACCCAGTTTTGAGTGTGAAGTGATTTTAGCTATATGGACACAAGCTGTGCTGTGTCAGTTGGCCTCAAGGCTAGAGAATAATCCTGGCCAATTTTATCTATTAATATAAGTGTAGCTTCAGCATCCTTGTTTCAGTCTGTATGTCCTTCCTTTCCTTGTTTGATACATCTGTTCTCTCCTCTAGGTTCAAATTAAATATTTTCTCCTTCTATGTTACCTGGTAGAAGCATGAGGTCACAAAGAATAGAGTGTAAGCAGGCTTCCTTTTCTGAGTCCAGACTTCAGCCCCAGCTCTGTCTGCAATACACAGAGCCGCCAAAATCATTTTGAACCCCTTCCAACCCCACGTTGGAATATCTGCTCTTGTACATGTGTATATGCGGATAGCTGGGAGTGCACATGTGCTCTAAGCAGATGGAATCTTGAGATATTAAAATTGCAAAACTTTAGCAAGTCTTCTATAATTGTAACTAAACTGCAGTTTTTAAGAGATTCATGAATTGAACAAAAAATAGTGTTTTTTTTTTCATTCACGACACAAAAGGTATGCCCTTCCTTAGTCCAATATCAAGTTCCTGCTCCAAAGTGTGGATGATTGAAAAGAGGGTCATAAGGATTGTTTAACAGGGACATGGCACCTTTTCACATTCTTGTGGTTAGAAAAACATGAAAAAAAGTTGGTTAAAAGTTTCCCAAAAGTTCAACCTGAAGAAGACATCCAACATGGAATATTTTAGTCCCAATGGCTGAAATCTGGCAAAGTTACAAACATATGAAGACAGGGTATTAAAATGAGAATTAACATTGGTAATAGGCAGTGCTACCAGCTGTGCCTAGCATTATAAACTAGTGAACTACCAACAAAAAATGCACATGTGAAATAAGTGTTCCCACATGATACTACACCTGAATAAAAGCGTATCCTGATGGAATACAACAGTAAACCAGATGGAATAGAGAATGCTGGTGTGTGCCAAAGTTTTCATATCTAAGTCTAAGATGAGGCTATTCCTACCTTAGACATCTACAATGTCAGTTGTCCCCTGACCAAGCCCCAGACTCAAAACGGAAGCAAAATTAGCTTTAGCTCTAGCAGGTGCAAGATACACTTTCTAGGCCACACAGAGCTTGGCTGGCCCCATACCCCATCCACAGCACAGCTAGATCTGGCCTGGAGGGCAACAGGTGATTTCTGAGGCCTTATGCAGTTCAAGTTGGTGCAAAAATTTGGCAGAGTAATGCATTATGGAAGTATTAGCAGGATACAACACTCACATTATATCAAAAAAAAAAAAAAAAAACACCTCAATGAGAAACAAAGCTGCACGCACACACAAAAATTGTTGCCACTCCCAGGTTGAATCTTTCCTTTTTAGGGTAAACAGAATATAGGTGAGGGATATCTCTGTCCTTAGAGACAGAGGGAGAAGACCTATTCATTGTCAGCTTAAGATGCATGTACAAAACTTTGTCCATTTAGGCTCCTGCTTGCAAACCAATGAGTTAAGACATTTCATCAGTCGGGGGACTGGCCAGGTTGAGAGATGCTGTGGTTGATATGACAATTTTGAGACGTCAGCACTGTGTCATTTCTTCCAAAAGGGGACCAAAACTGTGGACTAAGCTACCTTTTAAAATCATTTTGAATTTGAAAATCTATCTGGATATAAATCCTAAGTAATTATGAAGCTAGTATAGTGACACAACAGAGGAAGGTGCTTTGAGATTAGCAAATAAACAAAGTAACAAATGTCAAATGTTTTTCTGCATGTGAATAAAGATTCGCCTTAAAAACCCTGCTCCGTTACTTTCCAGAGTGGATCCTCTGCGCCCTTAAGGCCGCAGGTTCACTCGTCGCGGTTGGCAGAAGGGTCGGAGAGCGCCCGCGGCCGCCGGGGCTCGGCCCCTGCAGG
>NW_020447719.1:1083381-1136334 GCF_003343035.1 Apteryx rowi
CTCCTGCTCACGGCTCCGGCAGCACTGCCTGCCCCTTTAGGCCGCCTTACAGCTGATGCGCAAATTTGTTCTAAGAGAGACACAGTTGCGGTGTGTTTGGAAAGCTGCAAATGCGGCAGTAAGGGTATTTCGGCACTGTCATCTAAACTTGTATTTTTCCTGATGTGAATGTCAGGCTTTTATACTGTAGACAAATGATTTATTCTTAATTGTAGCTTTTTATCAGATCCAAGCCTTCATTCCATTGCAGTGAAACCCTCCTCTGTTCAACAAAACTTTTTTGCACTAAATGACAGTAGGCTGAAAGAACCAGCTACAGGTTCAAGATAGCCCTTTGGTTTCCCTAAGGCACTTCATTAATGTTTTGGCATTTAAAGGGGTAGTCCTTCTAAGGATGCCAAAATAATAATGAAGTGCCTTAATAGTTTGCCTTTTAAAGAGACAAAATGGTTCGGGAAAGCTTGACTAATGGGCCAACGACCATGTAAAACCTGAATTTTCATCTCCAGTCCAATCTTGGCATACTGAATGGTGTTAAGTTAGTTGCCAAACTATTCTGAGCTTCGATTTTTCTACAGGTGAAATACTGATCTTTACTAGATGTTCTACAGAGATGTCATAACAGAAATATTACACCATTTATGAAGAGCTTAGAAGGTTCTGGATGCGTACTGTGAGAGAAACGCAAGTGTTTGTGTAGCTCAGGGTCATCCCACCTCTGCTCTGGGATGGGGAGTATTTCTAACAGGTAATAGCAAGCAAGAACGGAAAAACAGCAGAAAAGCTGGTCTCAGCCACAGAGAGGATTGAGGGTTGGGAGTGGGAGGAGAAAATTTCTGAGCCAGTAAAAATTCCTGAGAAGTGAAAAGCATCAACCCCCTGAATCTCACTGTTGGTGGGAGTACTGGAAGTAGCTTTCCATCTGCTCAACTCTAGTATGTAGAGCTAGTAAAAAAATCCAATAGAACATTTGCCTGCTTGAAAACAGTTTGCCAAAACTGAAACACAGCTCAAGGTCACACTGGCTTTGACAAATTGTCATTATTTAAAAAAAATAACAATGGCAACAAAGGGGAGATTCTGCTAAAAACAAAATTAAGTGGCTTTTGTTTCTATTTCCAAATAATTTTTCATTTCTATTAGCATGAGTTTGGAGAAACTGAATTACCTCAAGGTGGTAAGGCCAGGATCAAGTTACATCATGTGTCCCAAAAGACTGCTGAAAATGTCTGTTATATCCCACTGCCATGTGTTCTGGATATACCACAAAGGGTGCAGAAAAATGACTTTAGCAGTGTTTTAAGGAGACTCAAAAAAAAAAAAAAATCCACACACTCTTTTTCAGTGCTATTTTCTATATATAATAGGGTTTGGGAGTGCAAAACAATCCTGAGCATGAGGTACAGTGATGATTCTATTTCAAAAGGCTGAAAAAAAAACCAAAAAACCAAAGAGATATGTTTACGGAGGTCCTTATATTTGATGCAGTATGCAACTGTATTTGATAACCAAAGCTGCACACACACGAAAAAAAACCTGTTACCCCTCCAGGGCTGAATCTTCTTGTTTTTAGGCTCAGCAGAATATAGGCACGGGATATCTCTATCCTTAGAAATAGAAGGAGAAGACCTATTTATTATCATTTGTTTGAGGAGACACAGGCATATTGAAATATAACAGTAAGTTTTAGAAAAAGGGGGTTCGTTGACTGGAAAACTAGCAAGATTATGAAAGATGCACAAGGATTACATGCAGTGTTGGAATGCAGAGATGAATAAACATATCGATTCTCCTCAAAAGTTTTTCTCTTCATAATTTTTCTTCTTTTGCAGGTAACCAAGTTCACACAGCCTTTTTAAAGGCTGGTAAGTTTTCTAGTTTCTGTAGATTTTCAGCACAACTGAAGGTGCAACAAAATCATTCTCCTTTTTCAGTGACCTCATTGGAAGACTCTCTCTGTGTAGGAAACTAAACTGCCTGACTACCTGTATTTCATCCTTCCCCCGAGCCCCCAGCCCAGGGTAGCAGGTAGCTAATTTGTTTGTTAGATAAATTACAGTAACCCAAACCACATCAAGCCTAATTCTCAGCTTGTATCCTTTCATACGAGATACAGATCTCATCCACGTTATGTAAAATCCAGGGAGATTTATCTTGAACTTGTTTTCACCAAGTTTCTCCACAGCCTTGCCTAATTATCGAAGAGATGTCTCATCTCTAGAGAGTAAGTAATTTAATATGTTTTTCTAGTTGCTACAGTAGCTGAGTCATAATACACGGTTTGCGAAATTACATCCTTTCTTTGGCAGTGGGCAATAAGATACACAGAGCTGCATGAATTAGTGTATATGTAGGAGAGAGTCAGATAAAAGATGGATTTGGGGAGGGTAAAGTCTACTTTTAATCCATAAAAGTATCTCCAGTTTAGCAAAGAGGACTAAAAAACCCACTGGCAATCTAACTGTTTTGGCAGAACATTTCTTCTGAAAACATGCTCTGGTGTCAATTGTCTCTAAAAAAACCCCTTAGATAACATATTAAAGTATCTTGAAAGTATGTTTTTTGCATTTTTACATCCCTAAGCACATACTTTGTTAAATCATATTTTAAAAACAGGACTTCTTTAACAAGAAGATGGGTAATTGCAACAGACATGTCCAGAAATTACATAACTGCTGTAATATACTGAAAAGAAATCTTCTAGAGGTAGAAACTTTTTTTCTTTAAAAGATTTAATCTTTTAAATAAATGCCCATACTGATTAAGATAGCTTCCTTGGCCACGCAAGCATCCAATTTTTAGATTAATTGGATATAAAGCTCTTCTGTGTTTGAAAATACTTTAGAGCTAAAATTCATCCATTCAGTAAAGAAGTGCCCATGATGAGGACAGGGTGCAGATTTCTGTTCCAATTAACATTTGACTGAGAAGAATTCTTTTTAAAATAATGATTGCATGATGGATCCCTTTTTACTTTGAGAGTAAAATTGTGTAAAAAAAAAAAGTTTTGTCTCTTTCTTAAAAAAAAAAAAAAAAGAAGAGACCAAATAGGATGAGCAGCCTTGTAAAAAGATAGAATAAAGTTAAGTGCATAAAAGAATAAATTAACTAAGCACTCAAACAGAAGGCATGACTGAAGAAAGCCATGTGACTGGAGGGCCTTCTAATGCTGCACATGTTCCAACCAGTCAGCATTTCCTTTGAAAAGCTGGAACACCCTTGTTTCTTTAGTGACAGATTAAGCACAGATGGCAACTCAACAATCTTGTCTATGCATGTTAGCCCGGAGGACGTGACCTGCATCTGTTTTAAGCAACAGACTAATGTGTTTGCTCAAGACAGCAGCAGGCATTGCTGAGTAATCCTTGGATTCACAAGAGAGCTTCTTTTCTTGCCTCTGAGGCTTTTCCAACATGGAAGAACAGGTGTTCATATGTGCTTGTTCTGAGATGAAAGATGGCTTTCTGGAACATTTCTGAAATTTCTATTTTGACAGATTTTTGTGGAGAACATGAAAATGAGCACATTATGTTTCAGAACAAGGTTAGTGGAGTGCTACGCCACAAAAAATTCGTTCTTAGTATGTTAAGGCAGCAGGCCATGATTCAAATGTGCACTTAAAATAAAAATCACAATATTTTACACAAGTCTAAAAGTATTTACTATATAAACATATAGCATTTTCTGTAGAACAAGATTTTTTGTGAAGTAAACACAATTCTACATCCTGCAAGTTCATCATCTGTATTCCTACCTCTAAAATAAGTTCTGAAAACAGCATTTGCCTTCAAGCTAAAAATCAAAGATGTGCCAAACTACCAGAAATTAAGGCAATATCTATAATGTCCTGAGATAGCTAGAAGCAGGCCAAAATCTGGTATACTCCCAAACGTAGGCCCCCACCTCCATATTGACCTTATTGTTCTTTATCCTTGAACCGAGGCTGTTCAAAAAACCTAATTGCGTAGCAAAAATGGGAGAAAGTAGAAAACCTATAAGTACACTACCCACTTCCTCCCAGCTACCCTCCCTTTGGACACAGCTCCTGGGACTTCACTCTGAGGGTGGATAGGTTATGGGAGTATTTCTGAGTTAACAAAGCACAGCAGGTCCCCCCTGTATTGCAGGTAAGTGCACTTGTGAACACACTCCCATACACAGGGTAAAGCTGAGGTCCCTTGTATGTGTGCCAGGTATTCTAATAACAGGAGCTAAGTGTACTTCTAAGAATATTCCCCCTAAGCAGTTCTGTACTAGAGGCAAAAGTTGAGACTGCTCTGAAAATACAGAATATTCTCAAAATGTCCTTTTAGTCTCAATAAGAATTCTTTTTTTTTTCCTTTAAAAACCTAAAGAAGTTTCCTTGCTGCATACATTTCTTTACAACAGTGGGTAGCATTGGTGGCGCATAACTCATCCTTTGTTCACAAAGCTCCTAACACACAATTCAGGGAGTAAATAAGCATTTTCTGAATGTAATTCTAAGGTACCACCCCAGAAACTCCATACAATTCTGAGATTCTAAAGGCCAAACATGGCTTTATTTTTTCAATCTATATGAGATCTTCACCTTGAGTGTAACATGTAAACAACTCCTATTGCTAAAATAAAATAAATAAAATAAAGCAAGGAAAAGCTCATTGTGTGTCAACACTTCTTGTACAATCAAATTTCTAGGACTTAAAGGACCACATGTTATTAGCAGGCATTTCTATCTACTTATGTCCCAAGGTATGTTTTACCAAAATCAGGGGTTTTGTGTGCTTTTCCTTTTTTTTTTTTTAATTTTAGCATTGTGATTACCTTGCATCAGAGCAGGATATGAGCATGGAATGTAAAATTTGGGGTGTTGTGCCAGAAAGACTGAGGATTGCATGATGGAAATAGGGAGCAACTACACATCATTTAGAGACAATGGTAATTTTTAAGCATTTCTGTTATCACACCATGTATTTATCTTTCAAGGAAAATAAATTCTGTAGCTCTCAGACAGTTCAGTTACCATGACCTGAAATTCAATAGTTAATTTCAATACAATATAACTTTTCAAAATCAGTTCATAAAACTTTAAACTGATGAATAGAATTAACTCAAAGTTCAGTCTTAAGAGAGCCCTAATTTAGCAGGCTTTTGCAATCCTTCCAACTCTTTTGTACTATATTTTTTCACTGCTGCATTACAAAGAGAATAGGGTATAAATTCCACAAATTTTGAGGAAGTGAGAACAAAACGATTTGGAGATAGAATATTAAATCATTTCTTAATACAAAACTCCTGAAGCATGTCCTCACACTCTAATGAATGTCTCAGTACATAATGCTCCTAAAAACAAGCCAAATCAATTTTTTGTGAAGTTTCAACATTCAAAACTGCTTACACTTTCATGAAAAATCAATATTTTTTTCAGAGACTGTAGCTGAATCAGGTAATATTTTTTGTGGAATCAAACTGTGAAGCCAAGTAGTAAGATCTAGTGAAAAACATTGAAGTAAATCCATGACCACTTTTTCTGCTTTGCTGTGAAGTATTTTTGCATAAAAGTTACATTTATGACCAAACAATTTGACATTCATTTTTTCCATGTAACTTGCTCTTCAGCAAAAACATTATGCCATAAAATGAGAACTATCTGACTCTGTATACTAGAGTTTAAGATCACATCATTAAATAAAAATAAAAAATATATATATATTAAAAGAAATGCAAGTAATATTCAGTCCTGGAAAGTCCCTGCATCATCCCTATCTTCATGATACTCAAGAGGTTTAAAAATGAATAAAGCAACCTTTATCAAATGTGTACCATTACTTATAACAGATAGAAGATAGGCATAAGGTATGAGAAGCCTCTGGGAACATATTTCAACTATTTTGTCTTTTCAGAGTTGGACAGATTAGTGAGTAGCATTAATATGATAGAGATTTTGTGAACTGAAACCATTGTTTGAGTTGACAAAGCTACTAAGAATTATTTTTCTGTTAAAGCCCCTTGTTTTCCAATTCACTCCACAGAGTTTAATTTACTTTTTCATTGCTTTAAGAATAAGCTGTTGTTATGCATTATGTTAAAAACAACAACTTGCTCTAGCAATGTTTTTTACAAGTGGGTTTCATATGCAAAATCAACGTATATCAGGGATATTCTTAGCTAATACAAACTGTCACATCCAGTCAAATCAGTGGCAATAGAGCTATTTATTTCACCCAAGGATCTGGTTTCTACAGAGGTTTCTACTTTCAAGTTATTAGTAACCAATGTCATACTGCATACACTGTTAAGTTATTAGAGTTTTAACAAAGACTGCTATTGCTCTAACTACCAAAAAAAAGAAAAGCTCACTGAAAAACCACTACTGCCCAGAACAACTCCAATGCTGTTGTTTTTGTCTGCTCTCTTTCATGAATATGAATAAAGTAAATTCTGATCAAACACAATCAGGTCAATAGGAACTTCTGTATCAATATCAACACATTTCAGAGCAAGCCAGGCCAAAGCAAAACATTTTGACACCCCCAGCAAGGTGGCATTTCCTTTTCTGCTCCTCTCCTGCTATTCCTTTGAATCCCACACTGCTCACCATCCACCATGCTTGTAATGCAGGAGATATCCCAGAGAAGCCTCACATTTTGAGTAATCCTTCCCAAGTAAATGTCTTAGCTGGTCCCAGCCAACAACATACCCTAAGGTGGGGCAGATGCTTTGAGGAGAACCTCTGAGGAGGCATCTCTGTGACAAACATGTCCAGAACCTACAGCCTAGCATCTGCAGCCCCTGCCCTCCTAGCCTGCTGGTCTGGCCCTCCACCAAGCCTGGTACAATCTGCAGTGGTGCTGAGGCTCACAGCAGAGTGATATCAGGAGGGTTCAGACTGGGATCAGTATATGTTGAGATGAGGCCACTGTCATTGCAAGAAGAGCTCCCACAACTTCCGTAGACTGTCAGGTTGCAGTGGCACTCAGACAGCAAGGCATGTAATCATCTGCAACAGCACAGACTCTCTCCTTCTTCAGGATCTCATGTCCCAGATGTAGCAGTCTGTTGGTGCTGTTTCCAAAGAGCTGGGTCTGGCACTTACGATCGCAAAGCAAGAGCCAAGACTCCAGGGCTGTTCTGTAGCTGTCAGTTTGTTGTTGGGGCTTCATATTCAGAGATAGCTGTCAATAGCACTGTCCCCAGCTACATCATCGCACTGTATCCCCTTGCTAAAACAGGATTTATGATAGTGCACAGGGCCCTATAGATGAAGTCTTAATTGCCTGAAATTAAGAAACCTGAGAGACGTTCTCTCTCTTTAGCATTCTGACCTTGTTCAAATTCCCACTCAACTGTAAATAGGAAAAATAAACACACTTACAAAATGCAGGAGAGAAAAAGAGATTACATGTAGATAATGTTGACAGATATCCACTTAAGGCACACAAATTGAAATTGCAACAAGTTTTAATAACTCCAGTCAAGACTCAAAAAAAAAAAAAAAAAAAGTTATCCAAAGCCATCACATAAGGAAACATATGAAGGTAGAAAATAATCAATATGAAAAATGTTATAAGTTAAATTTGTAAAATTACTGGACATTTTAAAAGAAAAATCCAATTCAAAGCTATCCCCACTTCAAGCGTCTTCTATTGTATTTCTCTAAGTGCAGTATTGTGGATAAATTTGGATTTCCACAGTGATATCCTGACTTTTCTGAAGTCAACTGGGCAAAGATGCCATCCAAGATCTGCCCTTCAAACCTCTGATCCCTCCATTTCTTGCTATTCTCTGAACAGCACTGGTCCCCTATAAATTTAGTCCTCACCTATAACATTCAGCTTCAGTTCTTATCTTGTACATCTGCTAGGAGGCCCTGGCCCTGAACTGATTGTTTATAACGCTAAATTGTTAGAATGGATCCTGTTGTGACTTTGACCCAAGTCAACTAAAGGTGTTCCTAACAACTCCTGGGTGCTATTCAGTAGTTAACATGGGCTAAAGATCATTCTCACTAGGCAGTTACAAGGCCAGCCTACTTAGAGGGTAAGAGAGTTTAGGAGGATGGAGAATGGTTCCAAATACATTCATTTCATTAGTATAGACACAGCCATAGTCTTTCCATCAAAACTCAAGTCCTTTGCCAATTACTGATCATTTTGTCGCAAAAAAAAAAAAAAAAAAAGAAAAGAAAAAAGCAGGCAAATGTCCTAACAACATCCCCAAATTATCAAATTCAGGCTCACATAGATCAACACAAGAATCTCATGTGACCTTATATTTATCCCTCCTTAATTGAACCAAGGGGCTTTTTGCACAGCTTTCTCAAACAATTACTTTTCAGATTCAAGGTTAATAAACTAACCTAAGTAAAACAACATGTGTGGAATTTAGCTTACAGATTAAGACACCTAAATTTTGCTGCCTACACACAGGTGTCTAAATTCACAGTATATTCTAACTCTCCCCTTTAAAATGGCAGCCTAGACATCTTGCTCAATGTAGATCTGGAGATCTACCTGAAGATTTCTACATTGGATGTCATCAGCTACAAACAGAATCCTACATTAGGTATCATAAGCTACAAACTGAATCTCCTTCCCTCCCATATGACTACAAATCAAGAACAGTTCTACAACTGATTTAGTTTTTCTACTTCGATACTATGAAGACAAAAACATGTTTGTTTACTGAAGAACATGGCTAAATGAATCCAGCTGAGCAGCCACTAAAAGTGCAGCTATGAAAGAAAGCTCAAATACAAATGAAGTTAAAAATAAAGGTCTTTCCTTTAGTTTAATATGGCAATATCAGTAAGGCCTTTGTCATCTTCCCATTTACGTTAGTGTTTTATTTTGGCTTTGATTTCTATTCAAAGATCTTCTGTCAACATTTTGGAGCATCTTAATTGATCTTCCTGATATAAATCAAACCTGACAGAAAAGCAAATTGATTTTTGATCTCGTCATTAAAATACTTTCCTCCTTTTTCTTGTAACTCTACAGTATTGATCCATGAGATAGCTATGGCTTTAAATACATGCCTTAGAAAAACACTGAATATTAGTAGCTCATTAGTTCCTCTATGTCTTCAGAGATATCCGAAGCATCTTTGCAGATGGTTCTTGTGATAGTGTGCTATAGCTTTCTCATACTGCACCTGCATTAAAGGATTAAATGCTCAACTATCACTGGAACTTGACCCAGTGCCCCTTGAAACATCATGTAAATAAAACAATAGCAAGGCTGTGACTTGAACTGTACATATGTAAAGACAGAAAAATATCAGTTTTTCTTTGGCAAGATGCTTTCAAATCCTGGCAAAATACCAAATATAGCATGTGTCTGCTAAAAAGGCACAATGAGCAACAAAATGGCTGTAAAAGTGTCTGTCCAAACATTTGTTTTTCTGCAATAAGATTCTTGTGGGTTTATTAAAGAGAGAAGTTCTATAATGCTGCCATAAAAATCATGAAAGACTAGAGAATATATGCCAAAGAAGAGGTATATCCCAGATATAAAAACTTCTTGGTTTGACACTCCTGAGGCTGAAGGTTGAATATTAACATATGATATATGAAAATTGCTTTTATTACCAAGACAAAAAAATTACTCTCAACAGTGCTTAACTTGATAAATATTATGTATGTTATAAAACAATCAGAATAGTGGACTATTTGTAATGCCATTCAGTGACATTCATCCTTAGAATGCCATTCACCCTTAGAATCAGCTTTGATATGAAAAGCTTGCTAAGTACCTGTCAAGTGTATTTTTCAGGAATGTCTGGGGAAAGGGATTTAACATGGTCATCAATAGGAGACAGCTGAAGAGAAGGCAAGCATCAGCACTACATCAACATTATTAAGTATGAAGCATCTACATTAATCTTTAATATTTCTTCCTTGAGTTCACAACAATAGATTAAGCCATTAAGCCTGTCAAGCAAGAGTATTATTTACCTGAGGTAGTCCGTCAGTCATAGGAAGTGTTCTTGGCCAAGAGATTTGAAAGTTTCCAAGTACCATTTTCAAAATGACAATACCAGTATGATTACTTTCATCACTCAGTCACAGAACTCCCTCCTTAACTGTCTCTTTGCACACAAATCAGAATTCACTGTTCTAAACCTCTGCTTAGTCACAAAACACATCTACCACAGACTCCTGTTGTATTCATACTGGTGAAGAAGATTATTCTCTTCACAAAATAGCTCAAAAATGAAACAATTATAAGTATTGCACTATGGACATGAAATAAGGCCATAGCTAATGCAGTTCCAAAACTACAGATATATGTCCAAATTTGATTATTTTATTCCAGGCTGTTCCAGAAGATCTATGAAAGGTGAAAAGCAACTCAACCTTTGCCTATGCAAGATAGGAAAACCCTTAGGTCACCATGTTCTGTGCCTGTGCTGTTAACGATTAAGAGAGGAAAAGAAAAGCAGGGGAGGATAATATTTTAATGTCTTTACTCCATTTTCAGCAACAGGAAATGTGGTGGTCAGCAATTTAAGTCACATCCTGTGAGATATTGAGCATCCCTGCTCAGTCTTTTACAGCCACTGTAACTCTGACCTCTTACTTTCTTTGGCTGAGAGCCATCAGATGCATTCTTACCACACTTCTTGACTACGTTTGAAAATGCAGTTTAAACACCACAAATGTCAATATTCAGCAACTCTCCTGAGAGACCAAAGGATCTGGTCTCTGCTTTTTGGGCATTCTTGTCATCTTGATATGTATCAAGATTAGAAAGAGAAGAATCAATAGTTTGCCTAATAAGTAAATTTATACTTTTCATAAACTAGAGAGGCATTTTCATCTTAGATACAGAGAAAAAAAGTGAACAGCTTAAGAACTTTGAAAAGCATCTCCTTGATGACCTCCTGTATTTTTAGACAGGCAGCTACTTCCAATGTACAGACAGCAATTTTCCAGTAGCACTGAGACAGACAGTATCTCCCAGTTCAAGGATTCTCTCTCTCCTTCTAACCTATCTTTTTCACCTGCTGCGTAAAAGGCTTTGGGAGTAATTGATATTTCTACTTGGTACAACATTTTTTTAAATTGTTGTGTAGTCAAACTAAAATGATTTCTCTTGGTTTACAAAGTGTTTGATGCCTTTTAAACTTTTTTTCACCTTTTCTCTCACATTTTCAGTTTGTAAAACAAATATATTTTTTTCCAAACCCTCAAAACTGACTCATTCTAAAGATGGCCAAAAAAAAAAAAAGGCTATAGGATTTTCAAAACTTCCCCTTACCCAATTCTTTTTTTAGCTGATCCTCAGATAAAGCGCTCATCACTGTCTGAGAGGGAAATATGCTGCCTGACACAGACCCCCTAGCGGTCCCCTCCTCATTTACCGAGTTTAGCAAAAACTGTCCTGCCATGAGCACTGGCAGACTCAGCCCCTCAGCCTCTTTGACAACAAGCCAACTATAGTACAGTGGTTATTTGACTTGACCTTACATGCTAAACAGCATCAATTTGCAAGTCAGTCAAGACTGCAGGAACATTTATTCCAGCTCAGAGAAACCCTTTCCTGATCAGATGCCACTGCTGTGGACCCTTCTTATAGGGGATAATCTGGTGAGAAGATTGCTGTGTGCTCTCTGAGAGAGCTGAGCTTTTCTGACAGAGTGTATGCACTTCCATTTCCAAACCATTCCCCAAATTAAATTGAAATTTGTAAATAACTTTAATGTCTGGGAAATTTAATTTTGATTAAAAAATGTATTTTGTAGAACTTTATCACACAAAAATGAGTGCTTGGCTTTTTGATTGTCCCTAGTAATAGCAGGGAACTTTCAGTACACAAAGATGACAAGTGGTTAGTCAAAGGTAACCTCACTTGGCTGTGTCTACTTTTAGTTGTGTTTTTTGTTCTAGGCTCTTTTGCTACTAAGTATGAATTATATGCAGGAGCACACCCACTTTCCATATTCTAGTCTTCTCTCGAGGAGTTCATGGTGCTCAAACATCATAAGATTGAGCTATAAAAGAGATTTTGTAGAGTTGGGAGTTAGATTCATATTTCCATTAATTTGCATAAGCTTAAAACTTCTCTAAAGCTTCTAATTTCTGTGTAACTTGCTTGTGGTGTACTAAATGAGGGTACCATGGTAGCCGTGGCTGCTAAGCTAATAAGATGATTATTTTCATCATCTGTAGTAGTTAATTGGAGTGGGTCATGTACCTGTAGGCAATCAAAAAAGAAATCAAAAGGACCAAGTTAATCAGGTTTGAATTTAGAACATCTGCAGGAAGAGTCTTTCAAATATTAGAAGCTATCTTTGAAGAAAGTGCCACATGAAATAAATACAAATCTTTGGGGCAGGAAGAAAGTTTTCAGTCTAAAACTTGAAATATAAAAGGAAGCTCTTGTAGGAAGAATGTTTAAGGCTTTTGTTCATAAAGTTATATCTCCAGTTCACTTCCTTCCTCCCTGAAAAGTATTTTTCTGCTTAGTATATGTGTCTGAAATGAATAAGACCAATAGAAGATTTGCCAAGGCTTATATTTCAAACCAAATGCTTTACATATGAGAAGACCTTTTCAAAATAGCAGTCTTAATTGCAGAGAGGTTTTTATTTTAACTATTTTTGATGATCCTTAGACATACTTTTGAGTTTCTGCTTGCATACTAACAAAAAGAAAAGTAGAGTCACTGGAAGAGAAACTATGTAACTAGAATTTCAACTTTTGTATTCCCGTTGCATATGAGAAACAACAAGAGACTAACTTAGTACTGATGTGAAGTAGACAATGTCTTACCTTTTTAAAGAATCTTTTTCCAGTACAGGAGTTGTTCTGTGTGTTATTTTTTAGTGAAATATTTATCACAGGTCCCTCTTCACAGCTTCTGGAACCAGAGCTGGATATTAGCTTCATGAATACAAATTTTGGCTTGTTTTCTCTTCTCCTCTCCTCCTGATTTTAAGGACTTTTATTTCTCCAGTATGAGTTGCTTCCTTTCCTGCTGCTACTGCATGCATTTTTCTATCAGCACCCTCTCCAGGAGAGGTGTCCTATTTCCCTTTCAGCTAGGAGAAGGTTTTTTTATGATAAAAGAACAGAAATATATATTGCAAAGTAGAGAAATATGAAGAAGGAAGAGACAGGATTTGAGACACTATAAGTTTCCAGGATCTAATCTAACTCTAGCCCACTAGAATAAATTTTGAAGAGTGAAGACTGAAGGGGAGAAGGTCCCCTCTTAGCTGCCACAGTTCATAACTTGGTGTATTCACATGAAGTAAAATTGTTGGTAATTTAAGAAAACATGCCAGGCTGTGAAATGCAGTGGCTAAGCAGTGGTAGAAGGATGAACAGACAGCTGGATCCAGTATCCTAGTAAGTGTTCCCAAATAAAACATTAGAGGTTGTGAGTGAAAGCTCTGAGGAGTCATGTCTGTAAGTGTGTTGCAGTCATAGGACTCCTGCAGTCACAGTGAATTAACTGCTTGGGGATTTATGAAGCCCAATACTAACATGATCACTATGCGTATAAGAGGTTTTAGGGCAATGTGATGCTCAAAGATGGGGTTAAGGGACATAGTGACATAGTTACCTGAGACAAAGGAAGAGATATCTTTATATTCCTGCTATGCAGTTACGCTGTAGCAAGCAGTTCTGGATGGGGGCTGGAGCTGGACTGCAAAAGAACATGCCAACCCAGTTCAAAACAGATATTTTTCCCTAATAAAAGATGGATGTAATTGCTGGGATACACTGAGGTTAAAAAGAAAAAGCCATGTTAAGGGATGAGAGACCATGGACATCATGTACAACCGCAGGATTCTGCACATGCACACCTATGCTGGTATGGCACATAACTACACTCACTCAGTGACTCTCTGGTTCCTGTATTCTGAGACCACACAGGGTCCAGAGTCAGGCATATTGCAAACCATTTCTGGGGCTTCAGTTAGACTGATAATCCAAAGGGTAGACCTTTCCTGGCCATGCTTTCATATGGCGCATACTGCACATGGGCTTACTGAGAGATGAAACTCAAAATAAAACTCTCCAAGTTTATTGCTCTGATTGAGGTAGAAAGGAAGGCTGAGATAAATGAGTTTTTAATTCTTCTTCTTCCTTTTTTTTTTCTTTTTTTTTTTTCCATTGGAGAAAGAACTTAGATTTTTCTTCTTTAGGCACGCAAATGAAATAGCCTCTAATTGATCCTCCTGGGCACTAGCAGCACTCTCAACCAGTCAGGGAAATGGAAAGAACGCTGTTGATTTGCTATAGAAAGAAAAGATTCAGCTTTCAAATGCATCACAGCACAGTATCAAAGGATGTTTGTAGACAGGCAGAGAGCACAAAGTTTGCACCCAGCTGTAATTAAAAGTTCACAGGCTTGCTAGAGCTAATTCCTGAATGCTGAGCAGACGTGAATCAGAGCCACAAGGTACTTGACATTTTGACAGTGTGTTTTGCAGACCTTTAATGAATATATAAAAGTACAGAGCAAATGATGGAATTTTGCTGAAGAATAAAGCTACCTAACCAACAAGAGACAGCCATGATATATGCTCTCCAAGAATAATGGAAAGAAATAATCAGATGTACAAAGCAACATTTGGATCTAAAAATTGGGGTCTTCTGTGAGAAATCACAATCATCACGGCATATTTAACAATGGGCACTCTCCTATGGAATATTGTGCCTAGCTTTGATGATCTTACCAAAAAACGATTTTAAACTTTTGAAAACAAAAGGGGCTGCTGCGCTGGGAGCCCATGCACATAATCTCAACATTAGCTGCATCTTACTTCTGGGATGATCCTCTCCAATTAGGCAGTAAAGTTACACATCCATGACTTGCGAAGGCAGCCAGGAGAGAGGGGAAGGAAGAGAAAAGGAGAAGATCACAGTTAGTTGTCAGTTTTGCCGATATTACAACAGAGGGATAGCGTAAGGGTCAAAATACACCACTTGTTACAGATTTCTCCAAACTGTTGGAAGCAGCACTTTAAATATTGCTTTTTTGTTCACAGCTCAGAGTTACCATGGACACTGCACAGATGCTCACAGCGCCCGGGAGCTGTCGTTAATATACCACGTCACCATCCGCGTGGGTTCCCAGAGACGACTGCAGGTGGTAACTGGCATCTGCCGTTGGCCATTTCCTTGACCCCCTCTCAGACAGGTGATGCGAGGTGTTGGCCCACTTGTGGGTGCCATGGCTGCCTCGCTGGCGGCTGGACTGTCTCCCCTGGGAGGGGGAGGGGGCTGGTCATGTGACCACACAGCCCCCTGCAGGGCTGTGCGCTGCCAGCCGCCATTTCGCCTGTGGCAGCAGCGGGGCTGCGGCCATGTCGCCTCAGCCCGTGACATGGCGGCCCCCAGCCTCTCCGCATCCTTCCTGCCGCTGCCCTCCCAGGGGCTCCAGCGGGGCGCTCTGCCCTGTGATGTTTTTTTATCTGAGGATCTGGGTCAGGTTGGCCACCAGGCCACAAAGGAAAGGCAAGTACAAACTCTAAGATGTGAGATCTGAAAATTGTTTTTGCTGTCAAACATTTCTTCATCTCTTAAAAAAAATAGGGGAAAAGAAAAAGAATGGTAGTGGTGGAAAGGTTTCCTTGCAAATGCTCCCTCTATCCACCTCTCCCCACACCCAACCATAAAAGTTTACAGTGGAAGGGGAGCTTTGATATCCTCAAATATATTAAGGGAAGGAGCTACTGAATGCTAAAGCAGCGTGACTCTTCTTCCCTCTCTCTGTAGAGACCAAAGAGAGTGAGGGATATACAGCTGACCTTGCAGTGATGTAATTTTATTAGTGATACCTCCTGTGGCAGCTTTAATTCCAGGAAGAGACTGGAGAGGTGGGAGGGTCATTCCTCTTCATGCAGCATCTACTTTCAGAGTAAAATTCACCCCTTTGCCAAGAAATGCTGGTTTTATTTATAGAGACTTCTAATATACTGGGCCACAATCAGCTCTCTGAAAAGGGTCAGCATGAGTCGTAGGCTTGCAGTACTGTAGAAAAATCTGCTATACTGTCCTTCAAGTTGGAATAAATAAAACTTGTGGTAATGTGCTATCGTATGTGTAAGCTCCTGGAGGTAGATGATTTTTTCCTTTATTGTGCTATGAAAGGTTTCCATGTTAACAGAACAATCAGCTTTTTTTTTTTAAGCATAAATTGGCATCTCTAAGCTGCTCAGTGTGGGTGAACACTGTCACTACTGCAGTTTTTTGCTGCAGGAGACTGTGGAGTGAATAAATAAATGCTCATTTCTAACATCCCCCTCCTCCTCGAATCTATCATCTATCACTGAATGAATCAGGGAAGTCAAGCACCGTTGCCTCCCTCTTAATCCTTTGACACATCCATAGCTCACATAGTCACGTGACAGCTGAATTAATTCGATTTTCTTTTAGAGACTGTTTGATCACAGAATTTCATTGCTGTAGCAGAAACTTGCTTTATTATTATTGTTAATAATAATAATAATAACAATAATAACAAAAGTATCAGCAGCATCAATGCCACAAGTGAAAAGAACTAAGAAATGAAAATAGGAACTGAAGATCCATCATGAGTGTTTCAAGCACTAAGTGTGAAGATGAGTTCATGAAGCATCTGACTGGTATTAACAGGGATATTCCATCATACTGATATAGAAATCGAATCAAGATTTCACCAACACTGTCAAAAGTTAATTCAGTTAGTGTGATCTCTGAGTTCACATTCACTATAAAATCAAACTAGTCCTGATCCAATTCTCAGTCAATAAATAATCTTCAGAGATCAGGAGGGGAAGTCTTACAGGTTAGTGCAAAACCCCTTTTCTTTTGAACGTGTCAGGTCATGAGGGGTAAAACAGATTTTCTCTTCTATGAGTATTGCAGAAATGGAAGTATCAGATAAAAGCACTGACTAGAATAGAAGGCACATATAATCTAACAGGCTATCTTTAGAAATTTGGAGATAAGTATTTTGCAGTCTCGCCTGGCCTTTTTCTCTCTGAAATGACAGCAAACTGTTTTTGGTGCCCTCTGTCACACGTTTTACTCACTGCTAAACCCTGTAGTCAAAAGTTGGCAGATGTGGCTTTTTTCTAGCTTTGAGTTTTGCAGGCATACAATCAGGTGCACTCCGTTGGGCAGTGAGACTTCTTGCTGTGGGGAGGACTCTTCCTTTTTTAGGTCAGCTGGTATGGATGAGTGGGCAGGGAATTGAGAAGGTCAGCTCATCCTGAAAAGAGACTTCCTTCCACAGAGCACAGAGATCTTATGCAGATGCCTTATTTGGCCTAGTTGAACACAGGCTTTGGACCGTATGATGACTACTGGGACCTTTTGTGTTTTTCCCACAGCTTCAAACACTGTAACTGCTCCTCTATTTGAATTGTCTAAAGAAGGCATATACTTCATTTCCTCGATCAGACAGGCTGTAACAGACATCTAACATGATGGCACCATTGTTGGTCTGTCCCCTCATTCTTACCCCATGTTAGTTTTCCACCTTCTTCCCAGCTTCCGAGTTTAAATTCTGAGCCATGAAGGTACACCCACCACTCAGCCCTTCCCTTGTTCATGTCCTTACAAGATGTGGGCTATGCTGGCTTTTGTATGAACAATTTTGATGTCCCATTTTTGTTTTGCTGCAGATGTGCCAACCATTAAGTTTTGGCCTTTGCTTACAGCTGCTTTTCTTCTTAATATATAATTTCTTTGTGAGGTATGACAGGGAGCTGGGACAAGGAGTGTGGATCATGGCGTATTGACTGTCTAGCCTAGGATTGGGGAGGGTGCCATCAGTCTCTGATCAGCTGCCTTAATCTTAACACAGAGGATAAGAATGCAGGGAGCTAGACATCTGAATACTTTGTGCAAGGAAGGGTGGTGTTACTTTGAAGGACCAAAGAGATCTGGCTGTGAGGACCGTTGGGGAAGGACCTGTAGGCCTTGGGATCTTGATGGCCCATCAGGAGGCAGAAGAGGCATGGCCATTCTCTGAGTAAAGTGTTTCTACCAAGAGCAAAAAGGCAGGGGAGAGGATGAGTTCTGAAAGGGGCATGTGAGAAGGGGCTGGAACAGCAGCTCCCAGCTCCGTACAGAGAGTGAGGTTTTCATGATGATGGCATCCTTCTTGCAGGCTGTGATCAGGCTGCTTTGCCCCATCTCCCTTGCGTTTACCAAGTTTTACTCCCCTGAGCCAGGGCAACTACTTATACAGCAACTTGCTGCCATTCTTCCTCTCTCTCCCGCTGTATCTTCTCATCTCTTAGCTAAGCAACAAACAAGTGTTGAGTAACTATGCCTGCCCAAAAAGGACCGTGGGTTCAGTGTTACTGGGCAGAGTGGGTGAAGCAGGTAAGCTTTAGAGGGTTCAGGAAGGGTCCCCAGCCAGTTTTGGAGAAGGGAGGTAAATAGATGATACCAAAATACATTGGGAATCTATTCCTTTATAATCTACCCATTGCATTTATTACAGTAGAAGAAGACATTCCATATAATCACACCCTCATTGCACTGAGCCCATTCCTGGATGCTCAGCATGTTCATGGCCCTCATCAGTGAAAGAGCAGACAGCGTTTCAGATGCAGGAGTTACTCTGGGTGCCTCATCCACTAGCAGAGGGTGCAGAGGGCTGTGTGTGCGCACAGCCACCAAAGAAACTGGTTCTCATAGAACCATGGAAGAGGTTCAGCTGGGTAGAAGGGCTTACCTTGTGCAGGAGATCACACAGAGCAGAGCAAACAGCTATAATCTGGAGGATTAGGGAATGTTGGTATCACCTCTGTCACACAAAGCCTGCTATCTTGCTACTTGACATAAGAGCTTCAGATTTCACATAGGCTTCTTAGCTTATGCAGTGGTCCACCGACTTGTAGGTTTCAAGCTAAACCCTTTGGGGACTATATGACAGAATCACATATTCAGTAAAGGAATTTCTCACCAAAGATAGAAGTGTAAGGGTCAGTGGAGAGCTACCTTTAATGCACCATTTTACCCACATTCCTGACTTCACTTTTGCAAGTTTTGGATTTGATCAACGTTTGTAGGCCAGACAGCATTTTCTGCCTTCTTAATCTGGTCCCTTGCTTCATCTATTTGCTCTGTTATTAAGGGAAATCATCTTTTAAAGCACATTCCATCACCTTTTTTCCCTCTAGGTTTCAGAAGAAAGCTCCTGGCTCCCTCCCTCTCTTTCTAGCAGTGGTGAGTTTCTTTCCTTACAATCACTAAAATTCAATGTCCCTCCTAGTAGAAAATATTTTGTTGCAAAAGGGACAATATGTTCAATGGCCTTTGCCCTGGTGTCTCAAATGCAATCTTTCCATTATGAATCAGTCTCAAGTACAAAAGAAATGTCCTAATCCAGAAATGAGGGGGTTTATAATTTGACACAAACATATCCCCAGTCAATTTCACGGCATATTCTAAACAGTCTGTGGTATTTTGGTTGGTTGGTTGGTTGGTTGTTTTGGGGTTGTTCACAAAATGTACTGTGGCAAATGTACTGTCCTATTCATGGCACAAGATGTAGTCATAACATGCATCAAGTTGTTGTTTCTGGCTTTTCCAAAGCAAATCCTATCTCTCGTATTTATCAAAGTTATTTTGTAACTTCTTTCCCTTGGAAACTGTGGCAAAAAGAAACCTTTACATTTCATTGTTTTGTTAAAGCATACTTTGTCTTCTGAAATAATTGTTCCTCATAGAACAGATCTGCTTATCAAATAGCATCAGTCATCCTTTTATTATAATGAAAAAATACTCTTTTGCTTCTCTGTCTAATTTTCTTCATGTTTAAGTTCCCTGTAGATACCATTAGTTTTCCTTCTTCGGTTATCTCAGAATCTACTCTCTTTTATCCTTACCATCAGAATTCCATCCCGCTCTCTTGTGAGCTCTTACTTCTTTCTCTTTTCTGTCATTCCATACCCAGTTTGAAAACTTCATTCTCAGCTCTTAAATGTATTAATGGTGCGATCCTTATCCAAAGCTCTGCTTCCTGTTAACACAGTCCATTTTTGTACTTCCTTATTACAACTTTTTTGCCTTTTCTTTGCTTCACCTATTAATGTTAAGCATCATCCTTCATTCTCTTCTTCGTAACCTGAACATCTTTTTGCTTCTAATATGCCTGTATGTGTCTAGTAAGAGCTCTGGGAGATGCCCCAGGATGCATACACTTACATTTTATTTTGAACTCACTAGCCATCTAAATGAAGCACAACTTTAATTTTTAACCTGCGCACATGCATTGCAATACCACCTGATTTTCTCAGATCTTGAACAAATTGCACTTGCAGTATTTCCTCCATGTTTGTTAGTAGATGTAAAGCATCTAGTCTGTTCACTCAGCTGCAAATTAGGAATAAACTGTCAATTTCTTTCATAGGAGAAAAAAAATGGAAGACATAATTTTCTGGTATCTTTAGGTCATTTGAAAATCTTTTAACCTCTCCCTGAGTGGAAAATGGATGACAAAAGGGACTACTCTCATGGTACCTTTGAACACCTTGCTGATGGAAAATGGAGGCACTGCTCACTGCATGAATTGTTTTTGCTGAGGTCTTAAGAACTACAAATATGACCAGCAGAATGCTTTACTAGAAGGTGAATATATTGCATAGCAGAGAGAGGCAGGAGTAGGGAGAAAAATGTTATTGACAAAAAATTTGGATTTTTCTCCCCCTCGCAGAAAATCAGCGAGATCAGTTTTTATTCAAGAAACATGTATATTATAGACACATGCACTTCTGGCTCAACAAATTCCCTTTTTTTTCCTCCCCTTTTTCCCAAGCTAAAAACTGTGACCACAGTCGGTTTCTTCAGCTTCACTGAAATGTTCTAAAAACATCTGTGGGAGAAAAATACAGCTTTAGACCAGATTGCTTTAAATACTACTTGCTAGTTAGTGGCACTTTAGGGACTAAGCTAAGTAATAAAGAGAATCACCTCATGTGAATTGCCTGTTTACCAAGAAAGTGGCTACTGAGCATCGGCCTAGAACAACTAAATATATGCTCTTTTCACTAACGTTTGCTGTCACTGGATGTACTCTTCTCTTCTGTACTCTAATTTCACTCTGAAATTATTTTAGTTGTTATATAACTCCAGTGACTGGTAAGAGGATATACAGGCTTTTGCCTTATCTTACCAAAATCTCATATGGGTAACTCCTGATCAAAATTTTATCAATGATATCCAATATCTAATTTTTCTGGAAGCATTTGTGAAATGGATTGTTTTTGCAGGCTAATTCCCACACCCTGAATGTTGCTGGTGACCAGTCCACTGTCTTATAGTTAGGTCTGTTTTTCCCATGTTGAGTTGAGCTGGATCGTCACAGCAATCTTTCTTTCAGTTATCTTCCCACTAGGGATGACTCTTCCGTAAAGGGGCATGACTTTTCCATAAAGTCCTCAGAAAGGAAAATACAAGAAACACACTTTCTAAGAGCTTGGAGCAATTTTCGTGATGTGTTTATGGTAATCTTCCCGGATGTGCACAGGCTGTTGAAGACACATCCAAGGACTCTACCAGCAACCAGTTAATGCACCATTCTGTAACTTATTATTATAATAAAGTTTTTCCAGAACAAGAAAGGCATGTCTCCTTTTAGAATGAACTACAAAAATTTGCATCAGCTGAGAAATTATTTTAGGATGTGTTTTATAGTATATTGTTGGGCCCTCATTCAGTAAGCCTTCTTCATGTACATACTTATGTTTGGGGAATCGTAACTGATAATGTATTTGATACCTTATACATCATGTTTACTGTTAGAAACATTGTTCTGAAATACTTGAGGAACATTTATTGATGATAACACAATTCTGACACTCTTACCCTTAAACTAGAATGTCTGAGCCTACTTTAAAGAAGAAAAATCAATCCCTTTTCTGACTAGAGGATTAGGATAGGTTTATGGAATCACATCTGCTTGATAGAGAGGATACTGATGCATCAGCTGTAGACCTCATTCTTTTCTAAAGCTGTTGTATTGAAAATATGTCTACTTAGCTTAAGCCATCTGTAAAAATAAGTTACTAGGTACAAATAGCTACATGATTGCTTAAGTTGTATTTTGATGCTGTGTTTTGATGATAGACAATAGTTCCAGTGTTTACAGAGGTCCTTAGTATAAGCCTTAGTAAACATACATAACTTTACCCCAGGCAGTGAACCATGGCTTATGTTAATTATTTTGAAAAATAGCTTTCTAATTTGATTTAAGATAACACATGCATACCAGTGAGATTTGAATATGAATCTGGATGCTACTGCATGTTTAAAAGTCATTGCATTTGCCAGATGTCTAGAAGATTGATTGCTTTTTATTTTGATATCCTTTAGTCTGTGCTTTTAAAATGGAGCTTGTTAACTATCATGTATCAGCTAGATGCTCAGTCCAGAAAATTTATGTGATTTTGTGACATAATTAATGGCATATGTTCACAGATCTACATAATGAAAGCACCATGTTTGACCCTGTCAGCACATAATACTTTTCATTCTTTGTTACCTTAGTTAGACCCAAAAAGGCAATATACAATCAAATACCTCAGTCTTCAAACTTATATATGCATGTTCTTAACTTCACTTACTTGTTAAATGCTTCTGAATTCACCTGTCTTGATTAAATTATGTGTATGAGTTAAGCTAAATACCATGAAAACAGCATCTGCAGGACTGAGTCCACATGGCTCTGGATAATGGTAAGTGCATGTCTTATCACTTTTATTTTGTTGTTGTTGTGGAGATAAAATATCATGAAAGATAAGCAAATGTATCATTAAAATATATGCTGTGGTTCATGTATGCAGCATGCAAGTGTTGAATATTCATTATTCTCATAGATATATATCCACTCATATCAACCTGCCTATATCATCTGAGCACTAATCCACAACATAGTACCCAAACTGAGCAACAGATTTAAAAATGATACTGGATCCACAAATTAATAGACAGAAGCTTATTAAAGAAATGAGATGTACATAAGAATAAGGTATCACATTCATAACAAATGCACAGGATCTTACAAATGGTAACATTTTAAACAGAACATTTTGAAGAACATTCTGCTTTTTTAAAAGCAAGAAACAAAAGTCTTGATTTTTTTCCAGTTTTGTATTTTATTTTATAATGAATTCATGGAGCTTATTAATGAAAGAAATGGTAATTCTCATAACCTTGAGTATTCTCACTAATGAGCAAACTGGCTGGTGCTGTGTGCTGCACAGTCATCTGTATCGCTGACCTTCTGGTGTTACCAGGTCCTCCTGGCAACTGGTTTACATGGTGATTTTATGATTTGAAGATAAATCTTATAGGAAAAAGATGATTCATATTTTGTTTTCACTCTGGGCTGATCTGAAAATGCAAAGCCAGGTTTGCAGAAAGGAGTTTTAAGGCACTAAACCATGACAGTGTCCTGTTTTTCCTTCTTCAAAAGAAAACCTTTGTTATTCTCTTTGTTTTGAGCCACAGATGAGATTTGAGTATGTTCACTTACCCATGTGGGGTAAATATCATAAAACTTCTGGGACAGCAGTTTTATTTTTTGTTAAGAGTTTTATTTCAGTCTTAAGGTTAACCTATCAGTCATTAAAGCACATTTTTGAGCATTTTGAAAGAAGTGGAGGGAAAGCAGAGACTATCAGAGGAGGAAAAGGAAGAGAGAATATGTAAGAGCAAATTGCATCAAATTGCTTACATACACTCTTTTTCATTCCATATAACTTTAAGAATCTAACTGAAGTGCCTAAATTACTGGCATAGTCGTTATACAGTATATGGAGTAAATGGGCATATCAGCTTAACTGAAATTTGGACAGGTATCTTCTTTGACTAGGCAAGGAGTTGTGGTCAATATGCTTTGTGTGCCTCATATAGGTGCCTCATATAGGGTAAGGTCAAGCAGAGGCTGCAAGTTGGATCTGCAGTGCATTAAGTGAAACTCCTGTCAGCTTTAGTAGAAAGGTTCCCTAAATGCAGTTAAGTTTTAGTTCACTGCTTTTTTTGAGGGCCTAATCAGAAATAGGAACACCAAGTAAAAGAAGAAAAAGTCTGGTGAATAGACATTTAATCCTGATTATTTTAATACTCTCTTACTACCTCTGGATAAGGCATTCTGGCCTTCAAAGTGGGTATTTTAGGGTTATTTTTGACTAGAACTTGCTTTTACAATATTTGTGTCTGAGATTTATATATACGTGTGGCTGTCCTTTCATCTCTCAAGTATAAGTTGTCCAGTGAAGACAGACTGCAATTATCCAATTGTCAAAAATAAGTTTTGCTGGATCAGGCACATTCTCAGTTGTCTGTGTTGTTTTAAGACTTAAATATAGCTTACTGAGTTCCACACAGGAGCTATAACATGAGTGAGTGTTTCTAAGTTAAGATTCCGTTGAGAAAATGGACTTTATCTAAAAGGAACAATGATGTTGCTTCAGAATTGCCAATTTGGCAAATACCTATGACATGTCCTTTACATAACAGCAAATTTGCCTCAAGCAGTGTCTGCCTGAACTCTGGAATTTCCAAGAGACTCAGATATAGCTTGAGACTGTGACTTGGAGTGGGGGGAGGAACACATGCATGTATAAAGTTTTGTGAAGGTATTTGAGAGGAGACACATTTACTAAAGAAAACCATTTTTATTCCATGAAACTGCACTGTGTTTGATTTCTGTGGTTTTGGAGAACTTTGGTTTGTATATTCTTCTGTTTCTCTATTAAGCAAGCAATATTATTACTGAGGCTAGACAGAAACACACTAACTAGTAGTGTGATTAACAGACCAATCTGTGTTTGTAAAATTAACCTCTGACATATCTTAATTGGCACTCATGTTTCTAGTTTTAGAATGCAGCCTGTTTAATTTCATTCCATGTTGCACCTTCACATAAACACCACCAAACCTCATTTGGAAAGGATAAAAGAGCCTAAGAGATATAGAGATTTCACATCTTGGTACAAAACGAAAACACTTTATGGAAGGAGAAATGCTGAGCACTGGTACAGTTCTTAAAAAAAAAAAAAAAGTTTTGCAAGGCAAGCCCCATGATAATACACACAAGCAGGTATTTTTTCAACAGCTCAGTCATCTGTTTCATGGTGAGGGGCAACACTTGTCAAATTAATGTTAGGTTTGACTGCTTTGGAGGCTCGTATTTCATTTTAACAAGATGTATCTAGTGCAGTTACAAAGCTGTAGTGAAATTAGCTTTTAGACAAAGAGCTAGTGGAGGCTTCAGATGCAAATTCAGCCGCAACGTAAACGGGAGTGTCTATGCAGCCACAGGCAATGTCTGTTTTATGCAATATGGTAGTAGATCATTCCGTCTGATACTAATGCAGAAGAAGGCTAGATCCCAGCTCTCCTCTAGTAAATTCCTGCCTAGCTCTGTACAGCACCGGAGATATATTTTGAAGTGGCATCAGTCCTCCTGAGGAACAAATGACACTCACAAATACTGAACAAAGGCGCTCTTTAAGACCCTGAAACAATGAATAGCTACTCGTATGCTTTCTTGACTCACATGGATAGTCAATGGACTCCCACATGTCAGAAGGGAAGCAGGTGCACAAATCTCTGCAGGTCTGTGTTTAATCCAGCTAAATGTAGCTATTTTTACTCCTTTGCCCTGCAATATAATACCATTAAGTTCATTTTATCCTATTGTCCACGTTTTCAGTGTTACTTTGAACACAATGTAATTCTGATTTGAACTTCATGTCTCATTTTTAGTAAATTAATACCTTTTCACCTGTATTTCTTATTTAATTGTGTGGGCAACTGCTACAAGGAAAATTATAAAGACCATAAAAATGAGAAATTGGCTGAAGTGAAAAAAACAACAAAAATACAAGCATTATGACAGCTCTCTCCTGTCAATCTGTTGAAAAGCGGTAGTGCTGTTATTCATACCTTTGACTCATTCAGACATCCACAGTTAAATAGCATCTTATTTCGCAGAGGTACATCATTAGCTACTTTTTTAGTGAAGACAAGTGTGTTGAAGCTATGCCTCATGGTCCTTATTGCTTATTTATTAATGTATTCATGTTAATTTACATATGATTTGTCTAGCCAATAACCTATCTGAGCACAAATATATCTGCATGTATACCAACTAAATACCACAAGAAAATACTATTTCCAAAATTTTCAAGAAAATGCCCCAAATAAAATAGTCTGTACAAACCTCATGCATATTAGGGAACTTTCATTTGTGCACAAAAATCCTTGTGAAATCAATAGAATTCTCTGCATAAATATGAGAATACCATTGTAAAGGTTGAGCAATGACCAAAACAATGTCCAAATATGAGCTCTACATGTTTTTCTTAAACCTAAAATTTAGTTGTCTATTTTAGGTGGTCATCTAGTCTTTTTCAATATTCAGTACAAAAGGACAGATAGAAGACATGTCATCCCATCTAGCTAAGACACTTACCTATAGATGGGCTGAAGTTTCCCATCTCCCTCCATTTGCTGCAGAGGGAGTATGAAAACTATTTAGATGGCTTAGGTGAGATGAATCACCACCAACATGTACCAAAGATTAGCTTTTATTCTTATGTGCCTTGACCAAAGGACAAATAAAAGCATCTGTTGCTTTCTTCATGAGTAGCAAGAACATGAAGTGAACTTGGTTACAAATTATGTATCTATTCCCACAGGCATATACACAAAAATGTGGCAATGATATACAGACAGTATTCTATCAGCCACTCTCAAGAGATACACTGAGCATCCTGCCTTCCCAGATTTTGCACATTTCCAAGAAACATCCTGTGATATTACTTTGTATAACTGATGACAAGTTTGAGGCTTAAAAATCTATTAATATGCCAGTTATGGTCAGCTGGTGCACTTTACTTACTTAGAAAAAGCAACTTCTTTTGCTCTGTCTTTGTAACTAATGCATGAAGCCAATGGAATCAATGGATATGACCTGCTGGTTGAATGATCCCCTTCCCCATTTAGAATTCAGGACTTTTGGGGAACACTGTTCTCGAGCACCCCAAGTCAGTTGCTTGCAAATTGCATTTGCATAATAAACATAGAGATCTGCGTTAAATATGGAAAAGTGCTATGAATTCCCTCTTCCTCAGAGAGAGCTTTCTGAGTTACTGTTGCTATGGCATCCTTCAGTTACTTCATACCCACTATTGCAGGAGTTTCAACAAAATCCTTACACATACAAGCAGGTGCTTTGATTTTGGAATTGCTCACATGCTTTAAATTAGACATCTGCAGAAATGCCTTGCTGAACAAGACCTCCTGTCTCTTTTTGCTTCTCTTTTCAGCTTGCAAGAAGAAGAGATATGTAATAAATGTTCTTCATACAAATGGTTCACAAGCTATAGTTTCTGATTTATAGGCCGGATATAGGCTGGATTTTGTTGTTAGCAATCATTCTGCCTAAACTGTAAATAGCTTTATGTGCATATTGTATTAGGACAACATGATGGCTCAAAATGCATTGTAGAAATTCAGAATTCCTGTGCTGCTGTAAAATTATTCTAGAAAATCAGAGTATCACAGAAACTAAGGCTGTGATTTTATGAGACAATGGATTCAACCAGTTTAAAGTGTATCTGCCTTAAAAAATACATTGTTTCAAGGTTTGTTTTTGTTTCAGATTTCTGTGTGTTTGTTCAGAGTATGGCCATACAAGCAGCTGTGTTGTCAAAACTGGGGGTAAGAAACAGTTGGGAAGGAGAAGTGAAGGGCAGAGGGAGGTAAACGGTGCAGGAATGCATCAAGGTAGTATTGCTGCAGGCAGTTTTTTTCATGTGAAATCACAAACAGGCTGCAGAATGCCTAGGAATGTCACTGAGTCCATCCCTTTTCTCAAGATAGGATTGCGCTTGACAGCTAACCTGTTTTTAAAGACTCTGAATGACAGAGATTTCAAGATTGGTCTAAGCAATCTATTCGTATGATTAATTACCTTCACCTAGATATAAATATCAACAAATATGCATAATAATACCAGCTCTATGATTACTACTACTGTTAATCATAATCATTATATCCTTTAATTTAGCTGCAAGATTTCTCTTTTTGTTTTTATTAAGTGTGAGCATTGGAACAAGGGGCATTGCTAATTCTAGATTCAGAATTAATTTCTGTCAAAAATCTAGTGATCCATTCTGACTGTATAAATAAATATGCACCCTACAAAATACAAATATAATAAGTAATAATTCATTAATAATCTGCATATTTTTCTTGTGTGATAATCTTATTATAAAGAGCAAAAATGATGTAATCCTGCTAAAACCTATATAAAGTATTATGGGCTTTAGAAGTAATTAAGTTGATTCAAGATGAAACCATTTGCTTCTTGCCTATAACATACATAAATATATATACTTTTACTGCATTGGAGATGGATTCCTTTCAACCCCAGTCTCCAATCCCTATTACAATTCTTCAGCAATAAGTAGCAGTTCTAAATCTTCCCAGTGGTATTAGCAACAGTTCCTGCTGTATTAATAGCAACTTTCATCATTCTTAGTTTTTCTTCGTATGAAGATAAGCTACATATCTGGAGGAAATATCCAACCAGCAAATTGTGGCATCCTATGGTAAGCTGCAAAACCAGGTGAGAAATTAAAACATGTCTCAGGACTAAGGAGACTAGCCAGGCTTAGGCCAAGAAAACTTCTATGCCATAACATTATTAATGCATTTTGCATACAGATTAAAAAAAAAAAAACAAAAAACACTCCAGTCAGGGTTTTGGAATTTCCAATCTGCTCTTCACACCTATTAGTCCATGTATCAGCACTGCCAGCACTAAGGAATTAAGGACTGTTTATTTTAACATATCTTTTAAAGAATCATTAAAATCACTGAAGCTCCTAGAAGCCTCAGAGAATGCAGTATGTGTGTTTACTATTTGACAGTTAGTTCTGATGACTGGCTACCTGTCAGCATGTTAGTCAAATGACCATTAGTAGGCCTGTCCTGTAGCTGAAAAGAGGATACCCAGGGAACTGGTAACACTCTACAGAATGATTATGCCGGTAAGGTCAGTTGTCCAAGTAAACATGTTAAGTCTACCAGCTGTCTGGTGTCTGTCAATTTGAAGAACTGGCCATGGCAGAAGTCAGTTTTGTGTAAATAAATATAAGCAAAATTTTGAAAACATTGGGCTTCTGAACTCAGATCCAGATAATTTAAAAGAGAACATCTGAAATATGTAGTTAAAATAGTCACTTTTATCTTTGTTTTAAGGCTATTCTTGACATTATCGTCATCATCACTGCTCACAGTTTGGGATTCACAGGATTAAAAATGACTGTTTTGAGAATGTGATTAATATGGCTTTGTCAATTAGTACTTTCATGACACAAGTAGGAAATGAACTGCTGAAGAGGAGCCTTTAAAACTGTTTACCAAATGAAGACTCTTGTTGCACTGAGATCTGACACAGCCATACAACCTTCATTCACAGTTTTCAGGGAACTTTCATCAATTTTCTGCTTCCCCTTGCAATTCTATATATGCATTTTCTTCCTAATATAACTTAATTTACACTGTGCTTGACATAGGATAAAAAGGAAGGTCTCTTTTGCTGTAGGTGGCAGCACTAGCTTGTCATAAATGTTGATGGATTTCCTTCTCTTGAAGGAAATAGATAAAAAGATACTTGGGCAGATTATGACTTGCATGCAAACTAATTGCGTTTAAAATTTACAGATGATCAACTCTGTTGGTCATATAGCAGGTTCCTATAATATTTCCAAGTGATTTAAAGATTTGCTGGGCAACAATGAAGTACATTTACAGTGCCTGAGGCCATGACTGTAAAGGTAATATATAGCCAATAAAATTATAAGTTAGCATATTACATTAAGAAATAAACTGAACGCTTAGTAAACTGACAGAAATAAGACCAAAAAATGCACTAAGATTATTCATTTAACAAGCTCAGTAAAAATGTTCTTAGCTTGTTTGGCCTGGAGGCTAAACTAATAGTCAGGTTTTCCAAAGTTATTTCCTTAGGTAAAAGTAGGAACAACATATTTCTTTGAAGCAACCATATTTATTTGCAAAGAATGGATACTGAATCCTGTTTTCTAAAATATCACAGGTTTGGGGGGGAAAAGAAGGAGGAATATTTTTCTTATTTCTCACAGCTTCATGAGCATTTCGCCTAAAAAACTGTTTCTTTTTGCTTTATCCAGGTGTGCTTGCATGTTTTATTAATTGCCTGGCTGACTTCTGCTCACAATGATAGACATCCGCTTCCCTCCACAAAATAATTCCTAATGATACCCCTCCCCAATCCAGCTCAATAGCTCAAAAGTTTTTTATGTGAGCTATGATTTTGGAATGGGTCCTATTGTTTCAAGGAACTCTGAAATTAAATGTGTCTTCTTCTTATATGAGTAATTACTGTCAAACTCACAAGCTTCAACATTGCTCAATGTCTAGTATAATATCACTCCTTATTTCAGTTCCCATCACTGTGCAGAGGCAATCCAAAATGACAGTGTTCTGACCAAAAATCCAAGAAGATAAATATTTTACATATTATGATATTATGATATAAGTTTAGCTAGCTTTGTGTTATGTGACATGTCTTTTGGGATATCTTTTATTAGCTCTCATCTCTGTAAGGTTTTTTCTCTCTCTTTTTTTTCCTTTTTGCTTGTCTGCCTTTCAAAGAGCAATTATATTTATACAGTATCTATATATAAATATAGATATAAATATATCTTTATACATACAGATATATGTATATATACATTTATCTGAACATGTACATTGTTTTTTTTTTCAAATTTTAGAGTAGCAATTTAGAAAATTTTAAGTTCTTAGAAAGTAAGCAGCAGGAAGAAGAAAAAGGCCCTATTAATGTTCTAATGGAAGAGAGAATGTCATGTCAGTGTACCCTTACTGGACACCTGAAAGCCCATGCAAGAGAGATGTTACATATGTTCTAACTGCAAGAAAAGCAATAAGCAAAGTTTCTACTGTAGTAGCCAAATGAGAACCCATTCCTCAGTCAGTGTTTCTCACATTAATTCTCTGGTGCATAGTAAAATGCAAAATACAACCAGTTTTTTTCTACTAGTGAAGGTAATTGTACTGTTTCCCTCATGTACATTTTCTGATGCTTAGTTGGGGTGATTAAACTGAAATCATAGCTACAGTTTTTGTTAGATTCATTATAAAATATAAACCAATCAGGAGACACAAATCTACTGGAAATCAGACTACATTAGGGGGCTTGTGGAACTATTTGCTTTTCTAACAAGAAATTCTTCCAAACTTAGCTTCCACAGCATCAGTTTCTAGAATACTGAAATTCTGTCCTGCTGATATAGATGTTCATTACAGATTATGGTGTGCTTTGTCCTGGCATTCAATTGTGTGCTATCACTGCACTTTTCCAGGTCAGTACTATAAACAAATTCTACTAAAGAAATCAGTCTCTAGTTCCTATTCCTTTTCCTCTTTCAGTTGTGTTCTAAAAACACAGCCTTTCCTTTGAAAGTTTCCTCACCTAATAACCATTAAAGATTCTTCATTGTATTGGAAGTTATTTTCCTATTTCTTCTAGCAGAGGCATTAACTTTCTGAATGTCATTATCCTATATCGCCCAAATTCTTTCATTCTTCCTTAGGTATTTTAAGTAAGAACTATACTGTAGTCTTTAACTTTTGACAAATACAGGACATCTGGGGACACACTGTACCACACTAGGGGCCACTGCTTTATGAACCATCAATGGAAAATAAGTGTTCCTAGTACCTTTGATAATGCTTTACAAGAGTAGAGAACTAAAATTATGACCATCAAAGCCAAGCAGAGAAATTCTGAGCAGAATTCATTTCCTGAGTCACTGCTTGATACTAAGAAGGAAGAAAATTTTAAATATTATTGTTGTCAGACTTTGACTTCCATCATAAACCATGATTTACATGGCTGTTAATTTCCATTACTCTTCTGCATCAGAAAACATGCATCTGCAAAGCAAATACATTAATAAATTCACATTCTCTGCTATTTTTTCATATGCAGTTGCACCTGAGATAGATGTCCTATATACACTAGCAAACCTATGCCAAGGAGATAGCAAGATATTGCCATCACAGAAATTGCTACAGAAAGGCACAAAAGAAGGCTATGCAGCTAAGAGCCAAGATTTTCAAAATTAAATGCCAATTGTTAGGCTTCTACATGCACATTTAGGATTCCTGCCTGGTTTTTCAAAAACTGCTGTGCACCAACGACTCCCATTAACCTCAATTAGAATAGCACTTAAGCTCTGTTGTTCCCTAGAGGAACAAGACCTTTACCAGGGGGTCCCTGTCTTTTCAGATATTTGTTACATTGTTGCTACGGCTGGCATAGCTCAGTTGCAGTTCTGTGTAATTGCTAAATATGGTGGTTAAAAGTGAATGAAAAAGCAGATGAAATTCAAATGTTCCTGTTTTTCTCTCCCTTCTTTCACTATATTTTTCCAGAGACTAATGATAAAAAAACAAGCAGGCATTTTAGGAGTTCATTTGAAAACTCACCCATAGACTGAGATTTTGATGCAAAACAATGGCATATTTTCATCTCAAAGAGGATGATTTTTTTCTCTGAGCATGTATGTGGTGCATGCAAACTCTGCTATTAAAATCTGAAATGCTACAATGGAGAAATTCTTTAAATACATTCTGGTTTACTGCAGTCCCTGCCAAAATTCTCCTTTGCAGCTTTATACCAGGCTGCTGTCAGATAAATCTCCAACTTGCCTTCTTCCAGAGGGTCTGTGCTGTACCAGCTACATCCACCCACTTTATCCTCAACTCCTTGACTCTGCCCGCTCCTATGACAGTTCCGTTAATTTCCATCTCCACTCAGGCTTAAAGCACTTTTTGTCCTCCAAAAAATTTAGCCATTACTTTCTCTTTTTCCCCGTATTTGTTTTAAAAATCCATCTCCAATCCTTTCTCCCATAGTCATTCTTTGACCAAGCAACAGATAAATTTAGAAAATTATTGTTGCAATTATTAATTAGGGCTTTGCTTAGGGAAGCAGGGAGTTCAATGAGGCACTGCTGAGAATCATTTAATTGACAGTAGACTGAAAACTGCACTAAGGCTAAAATGCAATTGCAGTTTAGGCCAAAAATGAAAGTAATGTTGAATCTCATTCTAGCTTGCCATTCTCATACAGACTTTTTTTTTTTTCCCCAAACCTCAGTGTTTTTGTCCAGGAGCTATGTGAAATGTGTTCTGTTGAGAACTGAGCAAAATGCAGTGCTGGAGCCTTGATAGTAAATTCATTTCTCTTGCCTTTCTGTATTTATTCTAGTCAAAGTTATAAGCCCTTTCAGGCAATGAATTTATTATCTATTACAGAATCACAGAATCACAGAATCACAGAATCGCTGAGGTTGGAAGGGACCTCTGGAGATCATCTAGTCCAACCCCCCTGCTCAAGCAGGGTCACCTAGAGCACGTTGCACAGGATTGCATCCAGGCGTGTTTTGAATATCTCCAGAGAAGAAGACTCCACAACCTCTCTGGGCAACCTCTTCCAGTGCTCTGTCACCCTCACAGTGCAAAAGTTTTTCCTCATGTTCAGATGGAAGTGTCTGTATTTCAGTTTGTGCCCATTGCCTCGCGTCCTGTCGCTGGGCACCACTGAAAAGAGTCTGGTCCCATCCTCTCGACACCCTCCCTTCAGATACTTGTACACGTTGATAAGCTCTCCTCTCAGCCTTCTCTTCTCCAAGCTAAACAGGCCMAGCTCTCTCAGCCTTTCCTCATAAGAGAGATGCTYCAGTCCCCTAATCATCTTTGTAGCMCTTCGCTGGACTTGCTCCAGTAGTGCCACATCCCTCTTGTACTGGGGAGCCCAGAACTGGAYGCAGTACTCCAGATGTGGCCTCACCAGGGCTGAGTAGAGGGGGAGAATCACCTCCCTCGACCTGCTGGCAACACTCTTCCTGATGCACCCCAGGATACCATTGGCCTTCTTGGCCACAAGGGCACATTGCTGCCTCATGCTTAACTTGGTGTCCACCAGCACTCCCAGGTCCTTCTCCGCAGAGCTGCTTTCCAGCAGGTCAACCCCCAACCTGTACTGGTGCATGGGGTTATTCCTCCCCAGGTGCAGGACCCTGCACTTGCCTTTGTTGAACTTCATGAGGTTCCTCTCTGCCCACCTCTCCAGCCTGTCCAAGTCTCTCTGAATGGCAGCACAGCCCTCTGGTGTATCAGCCACTCCTCCCAGTTTTGTATCGTCAGCAAACTTGCTGAGGGTGCACTCTGTCCCTTCATCCAGGTCATTGATGAATAGGCTGAACAAGACTGGACCCAGGACTGACCCCTGGGGGACACCGCTAGCTACAGGCCTCCAACTAGACTCTGTGCCACTGATCACAACTCTCTGAGCTCTGCCATTCAGCCAGTTCTCAATCCACCTCACTGTCCACTCATCTAACCCACACTTCCTGAGCTTGTCTATGAGGATGCTATGGGAGACAGTGTCGAAAGCCTTGCTGAAGTCTAGGTAGACAACATCCACTGCTCTCCCCTCGTCTACCCAGCCAGTCATTCCATCATAGAAGGCTATCAGATTGGTTAGGCATGATTTCCCCTTGGTGAAGCCATGCTGACTACTCCTGATCATCTTCTTTTCCTCCACATGCTTGGAGATGGCCTCCAGGATGAGCTGCTCCATCACCTTTCCAGGGATGCAGGTGAGKCTGACTGGCCTGTAGTTCCCTGGGTCCTCCTTCTTGCCCTATTATTTCTCAGTAAGTTACTATTCATGTGTAGCACTGTGAATATCGTAATCCTATGGAGTCCCCATAGAGTGAGACCTACTGTATGTTATGTATGATGCTACTTTCCCTGTATGCCTAAATAATAATTTGTCTCATTGAAATTTCAGAGATTCAATGAGAAAAATCCCAGCAAAGACAAAAATAAAACTCTTATTTTCTTCAGTGGAGCCATGATATTATCCTGTATCAAAAAGAATGGAAAAATCAATGGCTTGTTCAGTGGGGAGAAATGAGCTTTCCTTTACTGATGATTAATATGTAGGTAACTGATCCCTGAAGAGACTTGGGCTGCAGAGTAACAACACTGGAGCAATTCAGTTAAGATCAGTTGTTAATTCAAGTGTGATAGCAGCCTGAAATAAAATTCATCTCTCTCTGTCCCTTCCAAGGTCTTTTCTCTTATATTTGTTAACTTTCCTGTTGTTATATTAAATATTAGTCATTGTGATAAGCTTCAGCTCACAGTTTCATTAATTATCACCTAAAAGCTTAATCTTGACATGGGTGGAGTTTTTTTCTGCTCACTTTCACAATGCAGGGAGAAAATTGGAGGGTATTGTATTTTTCTAATGCAATATAAAGTGTGATACTGAACCAACCTTTCAGTTTCTCTTCCCAACGTTGCTCTGATTGTTATCTGAGCTCAAAGGGTTAACATCTTCCCAGGTACTTTATCTGAGAGTGTGATATAGGTAAACAATAGGCTAGCACGTTTATATCCTATAGATAGGTCAGTCAGATGAATGAACCGCTGAGATTCATGTATATTTGAATAGGCCTACAAAGGCCATATGGTCAGTGTGATAAAGAAGGAGCCAATCAAGATTAAGTGGCTATAGATTTTGATCAACTGTTGAGACTGATCAAAGACTCATCCGAAAAACTGATATGGTTTGAAGGAGGTTTCACTAGCCACTTCAGAAAGACTGGAAATTCACTGACTACAGGGAGAGGGAACAGGGGAAAAGACAGCTAAAGAGGATGATCTTGCACAGGGGAAAAGACTCTTGACAAAGCCCCATACAAGACTCAGAATTGCAAGGAAACTAGAGAAGAGGAGGCTGTGTAGCTTTTCCATAGATTTTTCTGCTCTGTATTTTTGTTCTGGCTGTAATTATGAACAGCAGTGGTAGAAATTGTTGAGACTCCTGGCTTCCTTGAGCTTCAATTACTCTGTATCCCTGGGGAGGTGTATTGTAAATCATAGTAATCACATGCCTGGACCTCTGGAAAATGAGTGTCCTCAGGTTATACATCTGGAAGAGAGACATTAGTCCCGGGACATTGGTAGTCAGATTAGAAATTCTTAGTCCTCAAGACTGATGTTAGAGGACCTTCAAGAAACTGTTCTCAAAAGGCCTAAGTCAGAGTCAGTGTTTGGACTTCACTGAGATTCAAAAAACTTAAAAATTCATGTGTGTCCAGTGGGAGAGGGAGCCAAACAGCAGCCTCCTGAATGATTAAAAAATGCTGCTCAATGAGGGCTTTGACAAAATGATGCAGTCAAATATCTTTAAAACAAAGTGTAATGATAGAAACATTATTTTAAAAGGAAAAGCAGCAGTTCAGCCTATGATAAAATAACAAAGCCCTTAAGCTCTGGGCAGACACCAAAGACCTCTGTTTCATTTTTGGGCTGTCTTCATTTTCTTTACTGTAAAACTAGCCTGTCTTCTTGTTTCTCCATTTGAGCCACAGCTATTTTAGAAATAATTGCCTCTCATAAATCTCTTCCTGGTATTCTATTTTTGCTCCCCTCCTTCACTGTCTACAGAACCATAGAGAACACTTTCATTAACTCATCATGTAAAAATAAAGAAACAAAAACACCAGCCTTCTGTTTACCAGTTTTTAAAAACTTACATTTTCAACATCAGGTATCCTCTTCCTTTATGACATTGCACTTTTCCCTTCTATCTATCTGCCATATATGGGGGTGGGGTTTGGTGATAGTGTTAAGCAATGGAAAGCAGTCAAGCAGAAAATGTAAATCATAGAAACAGTATTTATGGTAAGGCACTGGTTACATCACTTCGGAGCTGGTTGCATTTCTCCCTTGTGTCAGTGCGATGTTTCCTGGTTGTTTGGTAATGTCAGGGAGCAGCAAGGGCTGGCTGCTCCCTACGGGATGGGAAGTCAGGAACCGAGCAGTGACGCCTCCTGGCAGGACAGAGGCCAGTCCCACAGTACCCATGCAAGGTGAGCAGGGCACACCCGGAGATTGCAGCCAGGTTCAACCAACAGTCCAGATCAGCAGGAAAGTCTGTGGTGATGGGTCAGGTCTGAGGTCAAGCCAGGAAATCAATCTGCAGGTCACGGTCAGGATCAGACCTGGTAAAGGTAACCGGGGTCAGACACAGCCCATGATGGCCAGACAGGACCACAGGGATGGGGACAAGCTGAGACCAGACCGGGCATTCAACCTGCTGGTTGGGGTCAACAGGACTGGTGGCTGGGAAGGGGCAGGACTGTGGGGGTGGGGGGTGGAAATCGGCAGTGCTGTGGCTTTGTGGGGCAGGGACTGATGGTCCCAGACTGGGCTGGAATGGGGCCTGGGCCAGGGCAGGGGTGGGGGGAGGCCCCAGTGGAGTCTGGGCAGAGCTTGGTAGTGCCCTCAGGGCCCTGACAGGTAATCCAGATCAGGATACAGATCCAGCTAAAATGTAACTAGATCACAAAAAGAAAAAAAAAAGTTGTTCTCATGACCTTCGTACTTTTGTTTGTACAACTTTAAAATTTGCTTCTGAAATATTACTCTTGGTGTGGCATATACGTATTTGTGTTGCATGCAAACACAAAGTTGAAGCATATTTTTGGGCACTTAAAGCATGCAAATTACCTGTACGTTCATTCCCTGAAAAGAATAAATAAATAAAGTTAACATATAGTTGCTAAATTTCCAAAGACCAAGAGATTCAAAGAATAATCTAAAAGTCTGATTGCCTCTTTTTAAAAGATTAAAATAAACATAAAAAATAACATTGTCAAGCAGATTCTGCTGGATGTCTCACAGGAACAGGCTTTCTCCTGTGTTTCAATGCTTCTTGTTTTAATCTGCTCAGAAAATTCAGTGACAGAATCATTTCCATTGCATTTCTGCCTGTGGCTCTTTCCAAAAAGCAAAAAGCATTTCAGAAGCATGTAAAGGACACTTAAAATAAAAACTCAAAACATACACAAGTTTCTATAACGTCTGGAAAGGTCTGGGGGTTACTCTCTAAACCCTTTAAAAGCTTTTAATGTGAAATAAAGATTCAGCAGGCCATTTTCATTTGGGATAAAGAATTTTCAAGGCAAATATCAGAGCTATTTGTACAAGCTAAACAAATATTGGAATGTATAAGAAGAAACAGCCCCAAGGGAATCAAAGTTAATGTCATGAACCGTTACGAATCTGGAGGGAATAATGAGTGAGAATCTGCAAAAGCTCATTAAAACTAAACATCCTCTGAATGTACTTCTATTGGACCCTAATTAATTTTGGATCTTTCAGAAACTCTCAGGAAACTGTCATCAAGCTGTCATAAAGAGGAACCATAAAGTTTAAAATGTCAACAGAATGATAAAAAAAAAGAAGCAACATACTGGTTCAAAGCCTAACTTAATAATAGAATGCTGGGACCCAGACTTCACCAAAATCTCCATTTTTACTAACCTGGTAAGGTCTGCGCTTTGAGTCTGTGTTCATTGTGATAGAGAAAATGATAGCTTCAGAAATAAAAGTCAGAAAGACACTGTGATTATTTAAAGATTTGATGTCATCATTGTTATTTTCTTTCTAGAATAATTGTACCTTGTATTCCCCTCAACATGCACAAGCAGGATTTTGGATTAGCCACAGAAGTGACTGTAACCATAGAATCCTTTTGTGACTTTACAAAGTCTGTTTTAAGAATTCAGGCAGCACCCTTCATCATCCCTTTTGAAATGAGATGTGTGGGGCCCGAACATGGTGAGTCTGCACTTAAGATGGCACTGTATTTTATACCATAGGTGTATATTTGGGATTTCACAAATGCTGAGTAGATATCTGTATATGCATCAACGCCTGAGTCATACAGACAAAGCAGTACACAACATACACAATGCAGGCTCTGTCAGTAAAGCTCATGGTCACAGCAGACATCCCACTGCTTAGTCTCAGTATTGAGAGATTTTGCATTTGAACTGAAATACTGGATTAACTCCCTCACTCCAGCAGCCCAAGATGACAGAACTGAGGCTTTCTGCTGCGGCTGAAGGAACTTGGTTGAGACTTGGAGGACCGTGTCACAGCCTCAGAGAAGTTATTCCCAGACACGAGTCTCAGAGAAAGCCCAGACAGCCCAGAAGGAAGGAATGAACTGGGAAGGAATAAACACAACCTGCTCTGGAGAAAAAAGTCTCTCTTTGTTTCATTCTTACAGAGCTGTGGATTGAATTTAAAGGTGCCTTTTGTATTAGGACAGTGCAGTAGCACCTGTATGTGCCTCTGCCCTTTCCTGGATTTAACTCCTCTAGGACAACTCAGTCAGCTTCTAGGCTTGTAGACATCCCTTCCCTCTGTGTTTTGGTGAGAGAATTTGCATATTTCTTTTATCTTGACCCAGGTTAAATAAATGAAAGAGGTGCTTAAAAAAGAACTTAAGTGGATTTTAGGGGTGGACTTACTCTTGGCCCTCTCTGAGTAGACAAAGAAAACAGTTATGCCCGGTAAACTATCAAGGGTGGCAAAGAGCCATAGGTATTTCATCTGTTGTGAAGTCCTGGGACACCAAGCTCACTGTTGCTGAAGCTGAGGGAGGACTAGGTTGGCAGCTGCTATGGGAGAGGAGAGAGTAGCCCCTTTCAGAAGCAGAAGTCACATTCTCACTTCTACCCCTCTAGCAGCTCCTGGATCTGCAAACTCTAATTGCTATTATCTTTACTTCTTTTCTCCATTCTCTGGTTACAGAGACCCCCTCTGTTGTTAGGCAGCAACATTTAGTTCTGTATATCTTTAGAGATGCCTTGGACTACCTCTGAATTCATTATTTTTGCCATATTAATTATAGGTGTAAGAAATTATCTTGGCTCCCAATGAGTACAATGGAAACAAGCCATTCCAGAGCTTCTATTAAGAGCCCCATCCTGGGGATACTCTGTGGGTTATCTCATCCTAAGGTCACAGAATCACAGAATAATTTATGTTGAAAAGGACCTGTGGAGGTCATCTAGTTCAAACCACATCTCAAAGCAGGACTGGCTTGGAAGTTGGGTCAAGTTGCTCTGCACCTTGTCCAGCAGAATTTTGAGTATCTCCAAGGCGGTGTCTAAGATGGGTGGAATGAAAGTGATGTTCTCTGTTCTGAGTATACAAGGATCCTAGATGGCTACCTTAGACTATATGTTAATTTTGAAATGGCTGTAATAAGACGAATTTCATTCCAGAATTCTAACTCCTTTATTGTACCCCTTGTCTGGCTGATGCAGCGCTCAGAATAGCAAAAAATGAAAATGTGACCTGGAAAAGCAAACACTAAAGAGAACCTCTTTGAGTAGCATAACTATAATAGAGGTGGAGAGTAAGTAATGTAAAATTGATAGGAAAGATAAGGAAGATTTCTCTTCATAGAAGGATTTGGCTTTGGGCTGAAGACACCCTGATTTCCCATTTCCTGGGCAATGTTCTAACAGTTAAGCTGTTAGATAAAAGGAGAGCACCTTCTTCTACATTCTATTTTGAAGACAAACAGTGTAACCAGTTCAGATCTTTGAAGGATTTTTTTGAGCCATTTGCACTAAGGATTCAAAGCTCAGGATCCTTTGTCAGGAATTGGTATTATTCTTTAGTTCTGCCTTAGTTGTCAAAGGCAGAATTTCAGCCACAGTTAGCATTTCTCAGTGCTTCACACTGGGCAGCTTCCTTCTCAGTGTGTAAATTTTTCAGATTGCCATTTTCAAGAATCTATGTTTGCTCATGCTTTTTATAAAGGGTCCTGGACACCTAGTTCAGGAATCAGGATTCTACTCAGGGCATTGCAGCATTAATTTACAGAGATGCTGAAGTCTTATTATATGCAACCCTTGACTATGAAATATTACAGTCTTCAATTCTTAACTACCAATTTAAAGTTTCATCTAAATTTTATCAGGATCATAAACAGTTTTACATTGCTACCATTGTTTTATCATTTCAGAGATTTTTAAAAGAACCTTTAATGCTATGACAAAGTAATTTATTCTCTATTGATGAATTATTTGCATCTTTACCAATGTTAAAGCAAGCGAGTAAGTATTAGAAGGATTCTTTTCTGCTAATCTGTTTCTTTAACTTTAAAGTAATTATCTAAGCTGGGCAGCAAAATGGAACATTTCCTGCAAGGGTCCATAAATGGACTCTGTGTAAGTGCAAGGGCGGATTACTTTGATATAAAGAGGGCCATTATTCCATGCACCTCTGGAAAGCTGCCTAACTTGGAAGTCTTGTAATCTGATTTTTATAAATCCTATTTAACACATTATTATTTTCTTTCTAACAGGCAGCACCTAAAGCTGTATCACTCTTCTCTCATGTTACCCCTTCTTTCTCATAACAGAATCACACAGTTCTACTTATGCATAACTTGTGAAATTGTCACCAAAATACTATATTATTATACATGCTATATTTATTATAAATCTAATCTTACATTCATTTTCAATCAAGAAGAATTAGAATCAAGAGGTGTAAAGGTATAAAGGGGTATAAAGTTTAAATGTTACAATTGTACCGACTCTCATATTTGTGTCAGGGTTCTTAAGATCCTTGGTCCTAAGAGATTCCAATTCTTCTTTTCCAACAGATCGTGCCTCTGTAAGATTTTGGGAGGTTTACTCTTTGGGCTGAAGGGAACTATGGGGAAAAAGAGAGAATGAGAAACTGGTTAACAGTTCATTGCAGAAAGGTCCAGTGAACTCTAGTGTTATCAAGGTACAAAGGGCAGGCAAGGGAGGAAAAACACACATTAAAAATAGAAATGGAAAATAAGTTTTACATGTAATTCAAAATAAGTGATTTTTCCCAACTTAAGAATTTTTATATATCCTGAAAAACAGTTTCCAAATGATTTTTAGAAATGCATAGCTTCCTTAATTTTTTTTAAGAATCAAAAGATGCAGACATTCAAGATTCTGCTTCATAAAAATCCTTTTTTTTTTTTTTTGGAAAATGCTTGAACAAATCTATTTTTAAGTCATTTATTTTCTCTGTGTATCTCTGGGACAGATCCTTAGAGTAAATTATTTTGTGCTTTATCCAGCTGTATTTTTAATGTCATAAGCAAATACATTTTCCCCAGATTAAATTTAGGACTGTTATGCAGTCTATTAAGAATTAATGCTAACAAGTCTCCCTTTATATTCAATGTCAATGTCTTTTGCTTAAGGAATGCAGAGTTCTAGATAGGACTCACAGGGTCTTCTAGTCTAGCTCCTTGTCCAGCTTGCCATTGTCACAGGCTTCATATTATCCCACTCATAAATATAGCAAGCTTCACCTTGAAAAGAGTAGCCCCTCAGCAGTAGGGATGCTTCTCTGTTTGAAAGTTATTTGAAAACTTGTCTTATCATCAGCTTCATTCATCTTTCCAACCTAAAGCAGTATATGGTCTGACTGAAAGTGGTACTTATGTCAACATTGTTTTGGGGGCATGTCAGTTCTTTTCTCACCCTAGTGTTTACCTGGCTGTTTTATTTCTGTCAATGTAAGTAAGCGTAGCTTTTCGAGGCATGTGGTTGTGAACCTATTTCTTTTGCTGGGCCAATTAAGCAGCCATGTATCTGCACTCAGCATGGCATTTTGTCTACGCTAATATGATCTATCAGGGAGGTATGGGCAGCCAGACTATATAGCAACTGCCAAGTTTGGCGAGTGAGCAGAAGACCTCTTTTTTTTACAGTTACAGAAGTTCTCCCTATCTTTGCAGATAATACCTCTCCTAACATGGCCCAAGGTACCTCTTCTACCCCTTTCCTTAACCCCTAACCCCCTATTTTTATTCTTGTTTCAGAACAGATTTGCAAACTACTCCTCGATTTTTTTTGTCTACTTGTGAACAAATTTGTGACTGTGCCCAAAAAATGGAAAGGAGTTTCTCCTTGAAAAAAAAAGAACAGATGCGCAGTGATATTTTGAAACAAGGTCTGAGTTTGCATTCAAAGAAGGAGTCTTAACAATATTAATCTAGAGCTGATAGCGTTTTTTACTCTTCCCAGCCTCCACTTATTTTAATGATAGTTTTCTCACACTGTACAATTTCCTATTGCAACTTCTGTGAGAATAATCCATGTATTGGAGAGGACTTCTCATGAACTGAAGCTTGCAGTTGTCTGTTTATTCAGCAGAAGATGGAGTTGTAGATAGGTTCCTGGAAAAGAAGAAAGAAAAAAAAAGGCCAGGTAGAGGTTCTCCTCTAGGCTTTTGTGACTTCTGAGATATAGTGGCCACCAATGTGGTTAACACAGAGGACAATGCTTTTGTGCAGTCGCAAAGCCTTCTTATTCATTTTCCTGGCATTCCATAGCCAAGCAGTTGCTCTTCTGTTGGTACTAAGAATCTGTTGTTGCCTTTTGGCGAGACCTAATTATTCCCTAAAAAGTGAACACAACAATTAATAACTTACAATGCTATTTTTAACCCTACGTTTTTAGCTGCAAGTTGCTTTTTAAAAATAAGTTTTTCTCTACTTCTCTGCTGACGCTAAGGACAAAGGTAGTTTTTTGGCAGCACTAGCTGAAAGTGGGCTAGAAAATGAATGATTGTGTCATAGCAGATATTCCACTAATTGTCTTTCTCATGTCGGTACAGGATTAAACTCTTGCATTGTGAAAATAAGAACTTAAAAATCTGAAGGATAAAAGGCGTAGGAAAGCATATGCTTTTTGATTTAATCATTAACAGGAGTAATTCCCTTGGCTGCATTCAGTGGCACCAAGTTATATCCTTTAACCAACAGAGTAAATGATGGCTACTCCCTTTTACAGCCTGCTTCCCATAATAGCTCTTTACCTAAGGAATCTCAGTGTTCCCCATTCACTTTACTCAACTGTTAGAAAGAACTCAATTGTTCACATATGAAAATAATTTTTGAAGAGAAACTTTGTAGGTTACTTTAGAAAAATAAGTGGAAAACTCATCAAAGTACTACTTAAGTTGAAAAAACAACTCCTCAGCTCTGAACTTTATATTCTTCAGAAAGAAAGATGAATAATCTTTCTTGAGCTTCAAGAAATACAGAAGTTGTGTAACAGCCATGCTATACTTGCCTATACCCAACTTCTTTAGAGAGAGCTGATGTCAGAACAAAAAACAAGCATTTGTCTTCCTCCCACCACTTTTTTGCTACCTATGGTATTCAATGCCTCCTCCATTAGCTGTCTAGTTAGTGACATCCAACTAGTTGTTGTAGTTCTCTAATGTTAATCTCTTTTTAATCAAATCACCACAAATGTAAATTATTTACCAATTATTTGAATTTTCTTCTGAGCTCCTTTTAACTTGCAATTCTTTTCAATGAAGAGGATTTTTGTAGGAGGCTTAAAATAATTGCACTTGTATTCAGCAGTTATATTACTAATTAGCAATGATTCCTTTTCTGAGGTCTGTGGATGACATACTACTGAATACAAAAGCATTCATATTTCGTAAGAAAAAGAGTCACTAAAGTTTAACTGGCTTTTTTAGTAATATTTTATTTCCATTTTCCATTCAGCTCTAGTAACCATAACACCTGGACTTGCATACACTTACGGAATATTTTTGGTTCTGCGACTCATGCTACTTATGTGCATATATTTGTAGCTTTGAAAACTTAGATATATACTATCAAGATTTATGATCAAGATTTAAAAAAAAATGTGGAATGCAAACCTATATGAAATAAGTGTCCTGTTTTTCGATAAATACCGAGTTTTCATGAAATTATTTTACTTTGATGCTTAAATGGGGATTATAAAAGACAAAGCCAGATATTCAGAAGAAAGCTATTTGAAGAGAACAGATGTGAAACTTTCACCTGAAATATTTGCCTTTTCTCTAGTTGACCTTGCTAACTTCAACTACCTTCTGCTGAAACAAAGTTCTTATTTGCTAGATTTTGATTTTCCTCTGTACATGTATTTATAGTTTGAGGTCAGCCTTCTCTACACAGATTTCAGAAGTCTCTCCCTGCAAATCACGTCTCAATGTTTTTGTCATTCTTGTGGTTAAGGTCTGAAAACTCGTTGGCTTTTTCATTACTTTCCCTGAATTGGGGATGCAATGAAGAGTTAGACACAGGATTTTGGACTAATCCAAAAGCAAGACAGTATAGTTTCCCTATTCTTCCTCAGTATCAGCTTATAAATTCAAGGTTTAGCTGGACTATTTTGCTGATGGCTTGCATGGAGAGCTCCCATTCAGCTGACTATGTACCAAGACCCAAGATATTTTCAAAATCACTGCTTCTCTGGAGAGAGTTCCTGGGGCTGCTTGCGTAGCTCACCCTTAGAAAAGTGCTGTATATAACCGCACTTGCCAAGACAGGAATGTGAGTGTGTGTGAATGGAATGCCCAAAACTGTCTAAAAGGGTGTTTGCCCCAAACTGATCACATTTAAAATGACCATCAGCCAGACTAAAAGGTACCTGGGGAATTATTAAGAGACTTTTGAAACAGAGAAGGAGTCAGTTTGAAAAGAAGTATAAAGGAAGCGTGAAAATTTGTAACAATGGGGAGAGACCTTGCAGAAGTAGTCAAAACTCAGATTGGCACTGCCAGAAATTGCCCCGCCAACATTTTGTCCTCTGTCTGGGCCAGACAGGGTTTTCTACCTGTCAAGCACTATGAGTAGTGCTCCAGCTAGTCAACCGACGGTACGGGGTGCAACAAGTAGAGACACACATGTTGGGTGTGCATGTATGACCTCATGGGGTGCTTTCTGACTGGCACATTCATTAGTAAATTGTAGGAAGCAGCTTCTGTGCATGTAAAACTGGAGAACCCACATGTCCAAGAGGATATGGATGCACATAAGGGAAGCCACAGGGGCATGTGCTTGTCACCCGCACTTACTGTGAGGGAATGTATGCATGTGTGTTTGCCTGTGTGTGCGTATGACTAGTACTTTTTGGGATTTGTTATACAGAAGGGTGTTTAGAATTTTGTAGTTTTGTATTAACAATTTATAAGCATCTAGTAATGTGGTCTGTATGTTGTATTGCTAATGCTGATCCTGAATGTATAGGGCACTGACTGCTGTTTAAATATGTGTCATTAGTAAATCAATAAACCACTTTAGCCATGATTTGGTTTAAACTAAACTCAGGTTAAACTGAGAAGATTTTCCCTGAAAGAGTCTCTCATTGTTACTGTTCCTAGATGTATGGCTTTACATTTTTGGATATTTAAAGACATATTTTCTTGCACTAAAGCAACCAGAATATCCAGTTTTTCTTTTTACAAAAGGTCTAGTCATTTGCCCTTTTCATTATTAATTTTCCCTGCATTATGCCAGTTGTCAAACATTAAAAGATAAAAGTTTGCATACATTTTATGAAAAAAACAGGTTTTTTTGGCAATATAAATATGGCAATTTATCAATTTTTCCTTCAAATGGGAAACTTCTAAAAAATTCCAAAATAAACTACTGCTGGGAAGAAACGAGTGAAATGTTAGCTCGTATAAAGTTAGTAAGTGTGACTATGTGTGTCCCTAATCATACTACACGGGTTCCTCCTCTCCACTGTCTGAACTCTGTTTGCTTTTTCTGTTTTCAATGATTTTCTTTGTTCTTTCTTGTATGCAAGGACAGCATTCTGCCAGTGACTTCTCATCCCTTTGTCACAAAACAGCTGCAAACACATATGTTATGCAAAGCTTTCCATCTGTAGAGATCTCGGGGCAGACTCTCAACTGCTGTGAATTGCCCAAGTACCAGTAAAGTGTATAAGACTAGGCTGATTCATGCCATCTGGCCCTTTGAGCTACTCTGTGTTTATTTGCATAATTTAACTTATTGTTTCAAGCTCATGATGTTTAATAATAATATTTCCTGGCTAGAGGCTTTTATAACAGCATACTGTACAGTTCTCAATAAAGAGCTATATAAATAATGATTGTGATTGTCCATTTTCTTTTACCACTTCCTAAGTCTACCCCCAAAGAACAGAGCTTTCTGTAGACAAAGTTAGGAAAGACAGGCTTGGGGCAAGTTCCTAGAACAAATAATAGCACGGGCTTTCTCAAATAAGAGGAGTTAGTGCCTAACGTAGCAACTGTAGACAACAGAGTTAAGACCAATGTTGAATCTATTGCCTGTTTTTTTTTATACTTCTTGCTTTGCTGTTATCTTTCCTGTTCAACTTGGTTAGATCATTGTCTTTACTGGAATGTGTCACGCTCAGTATCTTTACTTTTTCCAAAGGGCTTCAGAAGAATTTTACTACTCAATAAAAAATTAAAGAATGTAACTCACCATCATTAGCTGATAGAGAGAACAGCCTAGAGTAGGGAAGATGAGCATACTTATCTTCCTGCCGTTTTATATGAGGTGAACAACACCACCACCAAAAAAAAAAAAAGCAAAAAACAAAAAACAACCTAATAAGAATTGGATCCTGTGTGGTTTATGGGTTTTAGCCTTCCTAAACAAATAAGCAGCACTGTCAACTTATGCAAGAAGAAAAATTATAAAATCTGGGAGACTTTATCTGTTTTCTTTATTCTACAGAAAATGCCTGTATTGTTTGTCCCCTATCTGTAGTAACGAAAAATGTCCCAGTCGCTTTCTCCCCTTGTCGTAGCACTCCCTGTATGGGTGCCTGTCTGGGAGCAGGAATGGGAATTATAGCTGGAGAGCAATGGATGCTTCTTACACGAGCTTCGTACTGTGTGCCCAAGTGCACTCCTAGGAGACAGGAGACCGGACTCCAAACTGTTCTCAATGTGAGGGATTAAAACCCACAGGTCCCACAATACCCTGATCACTGGACTAAAGTATCTTGTTTTTCTTTTAAAGGTATGCATACATCTGTAACTCAACTTGGTGTTACTAGAATGTATTCTGGTTAGAACACTGCTTAGGTATTTCACAGTGTATTCATAGGCTTCTCATTTGTTCCTTCTAAATAGTGGTCTCACATAAATATTTCCTTTTCTTGAATCTAACTAATCTAAATGGTCTACTTTTTCTTCTCTTGCATCTATAAATTAAATGTTTGGTGGTTTTTTTTTGGTGTGGCTACTTGTGAGGCACCCTGAATTTCAATCCTTTTCTCCATAATGTCTCTAACCATGTCAGATGATGAAACGCCACTTCACCCTACACGGTGTCAAAAAACCTGTTAAGATAAAGACATGAGAATCAGCAAGTTTCTCCTCAATCTATTCGCTTAGATGTTTTTAAATTACCTGCATATCTAAGGCACAGAAGATATATAGAACATCCAGACAAGAATATGATATGAAAAGACCTATATAAAGTAAGAGTGCTACTGTTTCCTATCTACATTTTTTTCAGAAATCAAATTTTATTCAGAAATCAAATGTTATGGGGTCTGTAAGTACAGCTGTGATTTTCCAGTTATATGTATGTGTATATATATATATTTTTTTTTAAATATTTATTTTCAGGTAATGGAAAGATGAAAAAAATCAGAGCAATACAAAATGATTTGGAAACATGGTAAAAATAAAACTGAAATAAGTTTCAAAACAAAATTGTTTCAATTTTTTAAAATCAGGATATTGCATAAATTATGATAAAATTTTCCAGATTTTTTCCAAAAAATACAAATTATCATTGATAATTGTAATAATGGTGATTTGTGGGTTTTTTTGGCAGGGAAGAAAATTATTTTAATCCAAATAAGTTTGATGAATAGCAAAAATTAATGAAAAGTTTGGTTTGTTTTGCTTGCCTTTTTTTTAACAGATTCTCTGGCAAAATATTTTACACAGGTCAGCCCAGCTCTCCATATTAAAATCATGAATCCTAGTATTATAAGAATGTATGTATGTCTTTAGTGTATAATACACGATTAGTCTTATAGATTTCAATAGGACTTGCTTCTTATGCTTTTAATGTATAAAATTCTGCAGGACTTGAAGACAGTGAAGGAAAAAAAAAAAAAAGAAGAGTTTCTTTGCCAGGAGAATTCGTTCATACAGAATGAAATTATCTTATATTGTTATTTTCTGTGTAAATGAGGTAGTTATAGGGTAATATCATCCAATTCTGTGTTTCAGACAACAGGAACTAAAATATTTTTCCATCTCTTTATAATTAATTTTCCACGCAGCACATGGCAATTGCATCTCATTTCTTAAGCACTTTTAATTTATCACCATTTTTTGAAATACCATTTACTGAACATAAATGGTTTACAAATGGCTACCTACAATTCCATGATTTTCCCTGTTATAGCCACCATCTTATTAATTTTGGACATGATCAGTTAATTTTGGACATAATTTGAACACAATCAATATTGAAGAGAATGCCACTGAAAGGAATGCAAGCACCAGGTGTGTTGTTATTCTTTTTCAGCACATCTGTGAAATGCACCAGGAAAAGTAAAAAGACTCCTGCCACCAATTTCTGTTCCTTCCTGTTTTGTATCAGCTCTTTGATGATCTTCAAGGCATACATACAGCTTTTTCTATTTTGCTGTAAGGGAAAGAAGACCATAGAAATGATATTTCCATGGGTAATTAGGACTGTTTTGAGACCTAAGGTGAAATCTTGCTCTGTTAAAATCTTTGGAGCCTGGATTTCAATGTTTTAGCTGTTCCACAAAGTTTTAATTATCTATCCCATAAAGACACAGATCTACATAATGGGGTACTTTCGGATGACTTCCAGCAATAACTTGGCATGAAGTTGAAGACAGCATTCATCTATAGCTTCAACAACTGCCCCTCCATGTATGACTCCATCTCTGCCGACTGCTGCAGATGATGGTCAGAAGAGAGAATCCTTCACATCACTGTGCCCCTTTGGACATCATGGCACTTGTCCTCCAATTTAAACATTTTGTTTTTGTAGGAATTCTTCTAATTTTCTCTGTTCAGTGACTCTAATGCTGTCAAATGTCACAGAGTGTACAACTCTGGGATTATTTCTTGATCCCACCATCTTTTTCCTTAATGAGACAAGATACAGTTGTTTGAACAATGGCAGTTGCTTAAACAGCTTCTCCCAGGTACTGTCAGCTCAAACTCAGGTTGCTGCTTCTTCATCCTTGAAGAAAAGGGATTAGGATGCAAGTCCTATAGAGCTCAGAGATACTGCTGGGGGGTGGGGAAGTAGAGGTGTATGCTTCCTGCACAAAATCCCTGAGCTGTTGTTATTATTCCCACAGCTAGAGGAACGGAGAGAGAGAATTCCAAAAATTTCTTCTAATGCCAAGGCTGGACTGCCACAAAGCAAGCTAGATTTAGTGCCTAGCTGGTAAAACAAATAAAAAGAATGGTATTTTTGCTATCCTTTGTAGGATATAAAGGATATAAATGCACTTTAGCATTTTTGCTTGGATCTGGAGCACACTGAAGCAAATATCCTATTTGTCTCCGCTTGCTGGGCTTTGGTTCTTATTGCAGGGAGTACTCAGACACAAACTGGATTCCTTTTGGATGAAACCAAGCCAGAAGATGCATTCCTAGATTGCAACTAAAGTGCTCTAGCTGCTGAGGGCACTCAGTGCATGGAACTAGACTAGAGAAGGTTCAAAGTGAAGCATCCTGAAATATATATACATGTACACACACACACACACACACACACACACACACACCATGGACATCATGCCCTCAGCACCTTCTGATGCTCTCTACAGATATGTTCCTAATATTTGCTAATGCAGACATAACCAGTGAAAAATCATCTGGACCTCTCCCATAGCTTGATAAGAAGAGTCTTCTTTGACTTTACGCTCTGATTTTTTCTTCAGAAATATGGAATATAAGTGAGGAAATATTGCCAGGCATTTGTATATATTGTTTCTAGAGTTCTCATCTTTTTTGGAAACAAGGAAAGGCAAGATAATCTTTAAGTGAAAGCCCTGGCTGCAAGGCTGTAGGGCCAGATTCCAATTATAGATCTGTAAAATGTTTTAGGTGAGGGACCAATTGTTTGACAGCACCTGAGTTTTTCATCTATAAAAAGATTATAATACTTGTCTTATAAGGATTCTGGGAAGATGAATAAATGACTGTTAGAATGACTGTAATGAGAGACATAGAAAAGCCCACACAAAATCAAAATTTGAATTTTACATTTCTCTTTCCTCATGTGTGTTTAGGCAAACTTGAGTAGGAAAATTTCTATCTGCAGAACTGTTAGAGGAAAACAGATCATTTGGATGAAATGGATTTCAAAGAGAAGAACCATTTCTGTCAGATTATGTTGTAGAGAGAACAGTTAGAAGTCCACAAAATAAGGGATGTTCTGGCATTAAGAAATATAGGAGTAACTATATTTTAAAAGAAAACAGTGAACACTGCTTAGGTATTTCACATAACAGATGTGCTACCATCAAGAATAGATTCGGGGCTCTAAAATTCCATAGCATAGACATGTCTACCTATGTCTTACCTAAGCCCTGTAATTGTTCAGAATTTCAGGCGCAACTCCTGTTGTATCTTATTATTGTGCTGTTTTGGGGGTATTCCATTATGAGAGGCCTAGCATTTCCCAAATATGTGACATGTGGGAGAAGTTCACATGGACAAGCAGAAGCAATAGGGCATTCTTTGCAATCATTTTCTGTAGGTTAGATAGAAAACAGAACTACTGAAGAAGCCATTCAGCAGGGTTAGCACGATGCTGTCTCGGAGGTTATATGCTCTGCAGAGCTCAGAGCTTGGCTGAAGGGAATACCTGACTGTCTGAGGCAGATATACCCCCATACAGAACCTGGGCAATTCACATATGGGCTTTTGATCCTGCTTTGGACTGCACGCTTGATAATTAGGCACAGTGGTGTCTGAGAAGTACATCAAAGTTCTTTATGAGACCTAGCCCATATCTTCCTGGAATGAAAGACTTAAAGATGCCTAGCCAGTATTAAAAAGTCAGCAACTACTACTGTTTGAAGCATTGTTTTGTTTGTTTGTTTGTTTGTTGTGGGGAGGTGTAGAGGATCTGCTCTTTTGAAGAACAGATGCACCAGTTGCATAGTAATATTTGACAAATGCCAAGTTTCTGATGACTTCAACATTAAGAAATTATTTCTGAATGTATTTTGTTATGTTATTGATGGAGTTGAACTGACATTCTTACTGTGATACATTTGAGCAATATTCTTACCTATAAATAGGCTTACTATTAGCCATTCTTCTCTCCTTTTATGACTCTGAATATAGTTTTCTATGTTTGTTTACATTTTTTTCTGAGAATGTGATTGATTGCATTTCATAACCATATTAATCTGGAAATACAGTGCCCTAATGCATTCCTTTTATGGAGCTTTTATGCACCAGCCTCTGTTGGCATGAAGACCACAAATTGTAGCAATGAGCGTTGTAATGTGCTGGAGGCTCTATTGCACTGTGGGATTTATATCAGAGTACATGTGGTAACATTCAAGGATAGCTACAGCTCTGGGGAAGTCTGGATGTAGAAGAGTGCCCCTTGGAATATTAATTAAGTTTTTAAAGTCCTGCCATTAATAATGAGAACACTGATGTTATTTCAACTGTCTCTTACTCTACAGATGAGTACATCTAGCTCTGGAAAAGGCAGGCAAGAAAGGAGATAAGACTGTATTTTTGCTCTCTGAAGGGTATTAGCACTTCATTATTTTTTTGTAAGAGGCTGCTACGTTGTAACTCTGAAGACTGAATTTCAGCAGTACTTGAGGTGGAATAAAGGTAGGGTGATGTGCTCCATCCCTCCCTTTTTCAATAATGTTTAGGAAGAGGGGTATCACTGATCCCTAAGATCATCTGGGCCTTTATTACCATGGTAAAACAGATAGATTCTTGCAATAAAATCCATCTTATTTCAGTGCCAAAAATCAGATGTGGAAACTGCAGGTCACCATCCTGTCCTGCTCATAGGTTTTGTCTACCTCTATTTCTATGAACGGAAAAGAAGAGAGAACTGGGCCTGTTTAGCCTGGAGAAGAGAAGACTGAGAGGAGATCTTATCAATGTGTACAAGTATCTGAAGGGAGGGTGTCAAGAGGATGGGACCAGACTCTTTT